>NW_028274808.1:194003940-194263940 GCF_037043125.1 Eumetopias jubatus | reverse complement strand
CCTGAGCAGATTACTTACCCCGGACTGACAAGGGCGGGGCATTTCCACCTCTGGCAAAGACATTTGGGAACCACGGCAATGGGCCCCTCCCCCAGAAGATCCCCAAGAACAGCCAGCCAAGACCAAGTTTACCCATCAATGAGAACAGCAGAACTCCAGCGCTAGGGGAATACTGAACATAGAATTCATGGCTTTTTTACAATGATTCTTTAGTCTTTCAAAGTTAATTTTTTTAATTGCTTTTTTTTTGGATTTTTCTTTTTCCCTTTTTCAACCAACATCTTATCAATCCCTTTTATTAAAAAAAATATTATTTTTCATTTTTAGAGTCATATTCTATCCCTTCATAGTAGTTACCCTTATTTTTGGCATAAATATATATATAAGTTGTTTTCTTTAAAATTTTGAGATACAGTTTCTTCTAACAGATCAAAATATACCCTAAATCACTAGTGTATGGCTTTGTTCTAGTCTCCTGCCTGATCACATTCTCTCCCCCCCTTTTCTTCTTTCATTCATTTTTTTTAAATCCTCTTCTTTTTTCAAACAACTTCTTATCAATTCCTTTTATAAAATTTTTTATAATTTTCATCTTTACAGTCATATTCCATCCCTTCATCGTATCAACCCTTCAACCCTTATTTTGTACATATACAAGTCTTTCTTTCTTTAAAATTTTGGGAGGCACTTTCTTCTAACAGATCAAAATTCACCCAAAATCTAGTGTGTGGCACTAGATCATATTTGATCATATTATGATCATATTTGATCATATTCTGTTTTTTGTTTTGATCAGTTTGTTTGTTTTTATCTTTATCTTTATCTTTATTTTTCTCTCTTTCTTTTTTCTTTCTTTCTTTCTTTTCCCCTGGTTTCAGGACTTTTCTGATTTGTTTAGAGTATATTTTCTGGGGACGTTGTTACCCTATTAACATTTTGTTCTCTCATTCATCGATTCTCCTCTGGACAAAATGACAAGATGGAAAAAATCACAACAAAAAGAACAAGAGGTAGTACTGTCTGCCAGGGACCTACTCAATACGGACATTAGTACGATGTCGGACCTAGAGTTCAGAATCATGATTTGACAGATACTAGCTGGGCTTGAAAAAAGCATGGAAGTTATTAGAGAAACCCTTTCTGGAGAAACAAAAGAACTAAAATCTAACCAAGTCGAAACCAAAAAGGCTATTAATGAGGTGCAATCAAAAATGGGGGCACTAACTGCTAGGATAAATGAGGCAGAAGAGAGAATCAGTGATATAGAAGACCAAATGATGGAAAATAAAGAAGCTGAGAAAAAGAGAGATAAACAACTACTGGATCATGAGCGCAGAATTTGAGAGATAAGTGAGACCATAAGAAGAAACAACATTAGAATAATTGGGATCCCAGAAGAAAAAGAAAGAGAGAGAGGGGCATAAGGTATATTGAAGCAAATTATAACAGAGAACTTCCCTAATGTGAGGAAGGAAACAGGCATCAAAATCCAGGAGGCACAGAGAACCCCTCTCAAAATCAATAAAAATAGGTCAACACCCTGACATCTAATAGTCAAACTTACGAGTCTCAGAGACAAAGAGAAAATCCTGAAAGCAGCTCGGGAGAAGAGATATGTAACCTATAATGGTAGAAATATTAGTTGGCAACAGACCTATCCACAGAGACCTGGCAGGCCAGAAAGGACTGGCATGATATATTCAGAGCACTAAATCAGAAAAAATGCAGCCAAGAATACTATATCCAGCTAGGCTGTCATTGAAAATAGAAAGAGAGATAAAAAGCTTCCAGGACTAACAAAAACTAAAGGAATTTGCAAATATGAAACCAGCCCTACAAGAAATACTGAAAGGGGTCCTCGAAGCAAAAAGAGAGCCTAAAGGCAGCATAGATCAGAAAGGAACAGAAACAATATACAGTAACAGTCACCTTACAGGCAATACAATGGCACTAAATTCATATCTTTCAATGGTTACCCTGATGTAAATGGGCTCAATGCCCCAATCAAAAGACACAGGCTATCAGATTGGATTAAAAAACAAGACTCATCAATATGCTGTCTGCAAAAGACTCATTTTAGACCCAAAGAAATCCCCAGATTGAAAGTGAGGGGGTGGAAAACCATTTACCATGCTAATGGACACCAAAAGAAAGCTGGGGTGGCAATCCTTATATCAGACAAATTAGATTTTAAACCAAAGCCTGTTATAAGAGATGAGGAAGTACACTATATCCTGCTTAAAGGGTCTATCCAAAAGAAGATCTAACAATTGTAAATATCTATGCCCCTAACATGGGAGCAGCCAATTATATAAGGCAATTAATAACAAAAGCAAAGAAACACATTGACAACAATACAATAATAGTGGGGGACTTTAACATCCCCCTGACTGAAATGGACAGATCATCGAAGCAAAAGATCAACAAGGAAATAAAGACTTTAAATGACACAAGGGACCAAATGGACTTCACCCATATATTCAGAACATTCCATCCCAAAGCAACGGAATACACATTCTTCTCGAGTGCCCATGGAACATTCTCCAGAATAGATCACATCCTAGGTCACAAATCAGGTCTCAACCAGTACCAAAAGATTGGGTTTATTCCCTGCATATTTTCAGACCACAATGCTTTGAAACTAGAACTCAATCACAAGAGGAAAGTCGGAAAGAACTCAAATACATGGAGGTTAAGCTAAAGAGCATCCTACTAAAGAATGAATGGGTCAACCAGGAAATTAAAGAAGAATTAAAAACATTCATGGAAACCAATGAAATTGAAAACACAACTGTTCAAAATCTTTGGGATACAGCAAAGGCAGTCCTAAGAGGAAAGTATATAGCAATATAAGCCTTTCTCAAGAAACAAGAAAGGTCTCAAATACACAACCTAACCCTACACCTAAAGGAGCTAGAGAAAAAATAGCAAATAAAGCCTAAACCAAGCCGGAGAAGAGAAATAATAAATATCAGAGCAGAAATCAATGAACTAGAAACCAAAAGAACACTAGAACAAACCAACGAAACTAGGAGCTGGTTCTTTGAAAGAATTAACAAGATTGATAAACTCCTGGCCAAACTTATCAAAAAGAAAAGACAAATCACCCAAATCAACAAAATCATGAATGAAAGAGGAGAGATCACAACCAACACCAAGGAAATACAAACGATTGTAAGAATGAGCAACTCTATGCCAGCAAATTAGATAACCTGAAAGAAATGGATGCATTCCTAGAGATGTATCAACTACCGAAACTGAACCAGGAAGAAATAGAAAACCTGAATAGACCTATAACCAGTAAGGAAATTGAAGCAGTCATCAAAAATGTCCCAACAAACAAAAGCCCAGGGCCAGATGGCTTCTCAGGGGAATTCTAACAAACATTTAAAGAAGAATTAGTACCTATTCTTCTGAAACTGTTCCAAAAAATAGAAATGGAAGGAAAACTTCCAAACTCATTTTATGAGGCCAGCATTACCTTGATCCCCAAACCAGACAAAGACCCCATCAAAAAGGAGAATTACAGACCAATATCCTTGATGAACATGGATGCAAAAATTCTCACCAAAATACTAGCCAATAGGATTCAACAGTACATTAAAAGGATTATTCACCACGACCAAGTGGGATTTATCCCTGGGCTGCAAGGTTGGTTCAACATCTGCAAATCAATCAACGTGATACAATACATTAACAAAAGAAAGAACAAGAATCATATGATCCTCTCAATAGATGCAGAAAAAGCATTTGACAAAGTACAGCATCCTTTCTTGATTAAAACTCTTCAGAGTATAGGGATAGAATGTAAGTACCTCAATATCATAAAAACCATCTATGAAAAACCTACAGTGAATATCATTCTCAATGGGGAAAAACAGAGAGCTTTCCCCCTAAGGTCAGGAATGCGTCAGGGTTGTCCACTATCACCACTGCTATTCAACATAGTATTAGAGGTCCTAGCCACAGCAATCAAACAACAGAAAGAAATCAAAGGCATCCAAATTGGCAAAGAAGAAGTCAAACTCTCACTGTTTGCAGATGATATGATACTTTATGTGGAAAACCCAAAAGACACCGCCCCAAAACTGCTAGAACTCATACAGGAATTCAGTCAAGTGGCAGGTTAGAAAATCAATGCACAGAAATCAGTGGCATTCCTATACACCAACAACAAGACAGAAGAGAGAGAAATTAAGGAGTCAATCCCATTTACAATTGCACCCAAAACCATAAGATACCTTGGAATAAATCTCACCAAAGAGGCAAAGGATCTGTATGCAGAATGGCTAGAATTAACAAGCCAGGAATCGACAGATGTTGGTGGGGATGCGGAGAAAGGGGAACCCTCCTACACTGTTGGTGGGAATACAAGCTGGTGCAACCACTCTGGAAAACAGTATGGAGGTTCCTCAAAAAGTTGAAAATAGAGCTACCCTATGATGGTTGATGCTGTAAAGTAGGATCTTGGCAACCATGAGAGAAGGTGGACTCTGAGAAACAAACTGAGGGTTCTAGAGGGGAGGGGGGTGGGGGATGGGTTAGCCTGGTGATGGGTATTAAAGAGGGCACGTTCTGCATTGAACACTGGGTGTTATACACAAACAATGAATCATGGAACACTACAACAAAAACTAATGATGTAATGTATGGTGATTAACATAACAATAAAAAAATTTAAAGAAAAAAAATGTCCATGAGCAAGTATCCTGTATACCCAGATAATCCAGCAAAGTATTTGTTTTTCATTTTCTTTAAAGGATATGGATATTTTTCTGTAGTTTTCACTTGACTCTTTGTAGTGATACTCATAAAGAATTTAGGAGTTGAATTGAAAACATAGAAGAAAATTGAAATTGGCATAAAGTTAAGTGAATACACATAAGCTTTTAAGATGTCCTTATTAGCAATGTGCCTTTCTGGTTCCTCAATTGCTTAATGAGTAGTATTTACTGCCATTGTAGAAAGGGGCCAGGGTACTGAGTTACAGGGAAAAACACTCCCAGGATATGAGGAAACTTTGCCCTTTGAATAACTGTTATACTTTTTAAAAATGCAGAGTTTGATAACACATTGTTCTGCTTTGCCTGGTCTTTCTTCTTCTGTAAGGTGAAGGCACATTATAAACATCATCCTGTAATGATCCTTTTATTCCTGAAGCCGACTCCCACCTCACTCTCAGGACAAAGGTCTGAATATTTGAAGAAGCATGACAAAAGAAATGTTTTGGTCAGTCTATGACTCCAGTTGTATTTCCTAAAGTTTAATTTAGTTCATTTTTAGCTTTGTAAAACTGAAGGAGGGATATTGTTTAGCCCACCTTCATTTTTTTTTTAATCTCTTTGAGGTATAAGTACATAAAGATGCTTATAAAGACAAAATGGACACTTGAAAAAGTGGAAGGTAAAGAGCATGGGGAAAGTCCACGGAGAAAATGAACTCAATTTATGTGGTTGCTGGTTTGAGGACCAACTGTTTTGCCAAGATCTTAGTTCAGCCATAAATAAACTGGAGCACATTCAGGAGAGGAGCAAGAACCCATAAGCTAAGCCCTGGTGGGAATCCCATACTTTTACACGCTTTCCTCTCCCCATAAGTGTTTCAAGGTTCTTGGGCAAGCTTTCATTTGTTACCCTGGAGGCCTTCTCTATACTAGTTGTGAGTTGTAAGGGTTTTGGGATTCGATTGGGCAGGAACACAGAGGGAATTGCTGATCATGGACTCTGCCAACCAGTGAATTAGGGATCACCCTGAAAGCTAGGTGTCCTGAACCCTTATCCAAAGAAGGGCACTTGTGAAGGCAGCAAAGCTAAGTGAACCTATGAAGGTTACCAGCTACAGTACAGTGAAGGAGAATCATCCAAAATGAGGTGAAGTGGTGATATCCTACTTCCAGACCCCATCCAGAAGAAAGATAACTAAGTAGACATATTCTAAGGGTATACATAGTCCAGACATGGCTTATCCCTTTAACGTGAAATAAGATTCCTAGTTACTCCTGCTGGCTTGACAGGCAGACTCTCAGTTAACTCTTCTGGCATCTGAATTACTTATAGGTGGTTGGCATGCTAAGGGGAAACTGTGTCTGGGAAACAAGGTTCACTTAATGAATGTGTTCAGCAATAAAAATGTAATTACATTTTGTCCAGCTTCATTTATCTACATTACGTTAACATCTATAACAAATATATACAAGGTATGGGTAATATTGTACAAGGTGTCTCTATGTGTATAAAATAAGTGTCTTCAAATTTGTTCTTACTCTTGAGCGCTGTGTTCTCATCTTACTCACTGCTTTCTCAATAGTCTAGAATTTTGTCTGATCTTTAGCAGGAGCTCAGAAGTGGCATTCTCCTCTATGTTCACCTCTCCTAAACACTGCAAAATTGATTTCCAGATGAGTACTATGAATTCAGAGGAAGACCAAATTGGTTTAATAACAGAAAAGTAATCCTAGCACAGCACTTGACAGGATTGGTTGTCAGGATAATTCTTTTCTATACTACTCTGGGACTGTCCCTGAGAGCTGTGTTGTCTGAGAAACTTTGGAGTTCTTAATTTTAATTCCTGGACCCTTGGAATCCTCACTTCAGCAATATTCATTTCAATTTTTGATGACTTGCAAAAATCCTTTGATTTCTGGACCTGTCTAAATACTTTCTGTTGAAATGGTATCATCTGAAAACTACACTCTAAGTGCTTAACACGTCCATCCATCACAGCATGCATTGCTGGACACAAATTCTGAGTCATTAAGCAAGTAATTGTCCTGCTAGACTTATGTTATACTTAACGTTTGTTCTGGGTCCTTTAGGCACATCTCAACTTAATATGTTAAATTTCAAATAATCTCCCATCCTCTTAAAGGATGAAAAATATGTAAATATATATGAGCAGATCTGCAAGGGGAAATGTGGACAGTAACAAAAAAACCTGGTTTAGAGCAGAGGCCCTGTTTCTGCAGTCGATGTAGATTCTCTCAAATGACTACCTATTGTCAGAAGAGATCAGCAGTTTTTGTTGATACTGTCCACGTGAAAATTTGGCATGTGCATATTTTTCTAGTTAAAGAAATAATCCTAGAGCACTAATTTACTCTAATGATATAGGCACCGTTTGGCTTCACAGAAACAAACAAACAAACAAAAAACAGAAAAACCGAGCAAAGGTCCATTTCTTATTTATGGGAGATAATATATAGAATTCAGTTGCAATGTTCACTGAAGTTTAAAAAAAGAATTCAAATGAATGTAAAGCACAAGGACACTGTCACAAGAGCTCTTTGCCCTCAGTGGAAATTTGAATTTCATTACAAATGATATCTATATGAATTTTCTGTAAACATTCAGAAAAGCACTCAGCCTTGTGTCTTTCATTTCCATAACACTTCTACATCTTATTTGTATTCTATTATTGTTTGAACTAAATCCTTTTCCAGTTATTTGTTTATCAATCTTTCTCTCCCACTAGAAAGATGTTTAGGACAGCAAACATCACAATTGTTTCTATATCCCTGGGATCCAGTCCAGTGGCTTTCAAGCATACGTGAATATAATATGTGTTGAATTAATTGAATTGCTATCTCTTTCCTAAAATTGGGATTACCTCACTTCCCTCGGATACCAATTGTACTACCTACTTTTTTTCTCTGCAGATCTCAAAGCACCTCAATTCAGTAACCACAAAGATAGTGTTTGATCATATAGTATGGATTGTGCTTTAGCTCAACTCAGTTGATTGATTGCCCTAATCATTCACTTATTAATTCATCTAATAATCAGATATTCCAGAGTTTTCACTTTTTTAAAGAACCGGAGATGCAGCTGGTCTATAACTTTTCATTTCTAAAAATTCCTATTCCAGTGTTAAGTACAGGCACTAGTTGTGTAAATCTGGTCAATTTACTTAATACTCTCAGTTTCTACTCTTACCAAATGGAGATCCAGCAACATATTATATTTGTGGTGCAGATTAAATGAGTGCTGAAGTGTAGCCATGGAGTAAGTCCTCTAACTGTTGTTGTTATATTAGCTGACCAATAAAATCATGCCAACCTGCCTGGGATTACATACTTCATGAGTGGAGAGAAAGAATTTTAACTATAGTAATTTAAGGAAAATTTCTCTATTTTCTGACGTTCATAAAGGGGATTTTTTTTTCTTTTATAACCAGAGAATAATTTCAAAGATAAAAAGACAACTGCATCATCTATGGTGATGTATTTAAACTCAATTATGAGGAATGAACGAGTGGATGAATGAATAAATCCATGTATATAGTAAGTTATGAGTGCACTGAAATGTTTTATTCTTAAACATATTGCCATGATTCTTTAGACTTTCTGATGTGGGAACTAAATGGCCAATCCAGTTTCACTTGGTGGTCTGGTTTGTTTCAGTTATGTTTACCTGAACTTCAGAACTCATACTTACAGTGGCCTTCAATACCTTTAAATTGTTCTTCTTTTTTTAAAAAAAAAATGTTTTGTTTATTTATTCATGAGAGTCAGAGAGAGAGAGAGAGGCATAGGCAGAGGGAGAAGCAGGCGCCCCGCGGAGCAGGGAGCCCGATGCAGGACTCGATCCCAGGACCCTGGGATCATGACCTGAGCCAAAGGCAGACGCTTAACCATCTGAGCCACCCAGGCATGCCTAAATTGTTCTTCTAGGATAAGCAAAGCTAAATTGGGCAGTTTCAAATGTCTTTATTTGAGCCATAAAAATACGTTTAGGCTTTTATTAATTTATGTGTATTTTCAACCAATTTATTTATATCTTTAAAAGAATAAACTACAGTATAACTGACAAAATACAGGACTAGGAGAGAGTCTAAAAGCTCAACTTAGTGTCTTAAATCTACAACTTCCTCACTGTGTTCACCTTGAGCAAGTCATCTGACCTCTCTGAATCTTCTTGTCCTCATTTGAAAATATGCTGTGCAGAAAAAAAATAGAAAAGGTAATTAGAGTGCCTCACGCACTGTTTGGTATAATAGATTGTTTTGTAAAGGTTATCTGTCCCTCCCCCCTAACCCCGAATTTTCTCTGTCTTGGAGGTGATTTATCTACTCAAAATAGAACAATGACTTTTCATTACTTTTATTTGAAATCCCAGCATTTTTTCCATAGAAGCTTAATAACAGGTATCATTGGCAGCCATGCTTTATTAAAATTTTGTATTTGAAAATCATGCAAGATCCTTGAAAAACATCTAATTCCATGTTCCTTCTAGAACTTTAATCATCATTGACATAGCCTGGCAGCCTGATCATACACATTTTTTCTAGAACACCTCCATTTTCTCTTTCCATAGATGTTGCATTTTAATTCTATTCATCTTTGCTAAGATCTGAAATTTCTCTCCCAGAGTTTGTATGCACTGATTGCACCCTGACTCCTTGTGTACCCATATAACAAGTCTGAACTCTCTTTATATGTCAACTCTTACCACTTATCATCCATCTGGCCCACCGCCCTCCTCATGTTCTTATCCCTCAGAGGAAGCCTCTAACTTGCTCTAAGGTTTGAAGTAAGTCGTTTACTATCTTCACATCCTCCATGTCTTTAGCTAAAAATATAGGTCATGATATCTCCTTTTCTTGGTTGTGAGGAATAAATGAAATGATAATACCATTCAACAAATATTAGCATCTACCATATACCAGGTGTTAGTCTAGAAACTAGGGATGGAAGAGTGGATAAAATATACAAATTCTCTGCTCTCATCAGCTTACTTACTTATGGGAATGCAGAGAATACACAACCTATAGTGTAGTGTAGAAAATTAGGAAAACAGGTAATAGATGAATAAGGACTGATAAGTGCTCAGAAGAAAAACAGAGTAGAAATATTTCAAAGAAATATGAAATACTGGGGCACCGGTGTTAAATTTTAGATAGGGAGTACAAAGATGACTTAGGAGAAAGGCAATATTTTAAGAGACCTGGAAGACCCTGGGAAGGAACTAGTGGATCTGGGGAGAAAGAACATTTCGGGCAGTTGGAACAGAGAGCGTGGAAGCCTCAAAGTAGGATCTCGGCAACCATCTCTCTTGCTGTAAAAATCAATAAATATTAATACCTGTTTTTCTACAGCAATGTTTTTAATTTAACCCAGTGGTCCCCGAATTTTCATTGCTCTTACCTAATTATCAAGCTTAGATGGCTTATCCCAAAATATTTGCATTATGTATTTCTTTACTTGCTTAAAATTTATATACATGTACTATTATACCAATATAGTACATATGGCATAAAATCAAAGCAAAGCAAAATAGAAATAGACGAGAAAACAAATACATAAATAGACATTCTAATATTGTCTTCTAAACTCAGAAATATCTCCTTACAAACTCTAAATGCCAAACTCTAGCCCAATGGATATAGTTACAATACTCCACCACCTTCATCTTTTTCTATCTTTTTTACTCTTGGAGCTACCATTACACATGTTTCTTTAAGTTTTTCAAGATTAATCATGAGAAGTGAGATAACTGAAAAATTTTACCGTTGACTCCCCAGGGTAAAATCTGATTCTCATTCCTCTACTCTTTTTCTCTAAAACATCAAACACAACACTATATAAAGAGTGAGTCTTACCTTCAAATCGGATTTTATGAATTAGGCTATTAACACATCAAACATTCCTTCTCCTTATTGAAAGTCCACAGGCCTGAGAGAACTAGGTGAGTGTTACAGAAGGGACTTCTTATTTTCTCTTTACAATCAAGTGCAATGGATTCGATTAAGAATTGATATTTCTCTAGAGAGATTGCTTGATGGCAGGTATTTTGACCTGTCATGTTTCAAGGAGGGGGATAAAATATGAAGGAGTCAAATTTTGCCCAAGGTCACCTTTTGAATCAGAAATAAATCTAAATCTGTGGGTTACCAGTCTATATTTTGACCCCCCCTCCAAATGGATAGATTTATAAGATATTGTCCATGGAAAGCCAGTAAAATTTAAAGAAATGACTTTATGAAAGAATGACTCCCCTGAAAATTTCTGTTTTTAAATATTTGCAAAATGTTGTCAGAGAAAAGCACAAGAGAAACCAGAAGAGAGCCTCCTAAAGACCCCCAGTGAGGACAAGTGCTTAGAAGAACATTTTTCTGGAGATACTCCTGTTGCCCATATTATAACTGAGCCACAACTGGAAGCACACTCCCCCAAATGGTCTGAACTTATTTTATCAAATTGGGGGTAATTCACCAAAAAAATGAAATGTGAATGATTTTTATGTCCTCAAGAGTCACATAAAAAGTCAGAACCATCTTTCCTTTTCAAAACTGACAGAAAGGAAGAGGCTAACAGCAACCGATTGCTACCTACGGCTTACCATATTTCAACTATAAATTCCTTTAACCATCAAAACAAATTTGAGAGTAAAAATGTGTTATTCACATCTAGAGATGAGAAAACTGGAGCCAAAAAAGTTAAGTACATTGTGCTCAGAGTCATTTAATGACTTCGTGGTTTCATGTCCTTTGTCTGCTCCCCAGAATATTCAAATAGATATACCCATGTTTTTTTTTTCCTTATCTATATTTGCTGTCTTTTAATTTGTCATTTTTACTTAAAATTCTTCTTTCTTCCTGATAATAATTTTTAAAAACTGGCTGCAAAATAAATTGTCCTCTTCAGGTTTTTCAGATGAAGTATGTCTCCCAAACTTAAATGGATCACTGACAAACACGATTTGCTATAGAAAAAGCTCAAAACCAGAAGGTGAACATACCATTTTGTCACCTAAATCATATTTGGGGCCCATTTTACTTTCACTACTATCCAGTAACAGAACTCATCAGACTAGGCCAGTTGACATAATGAGATATAATTATCCTTCCCAATTGTTCATTTAAAATTGTAACTGCAACTCAAACTACTGTACAATTTAAAAAAAAAATCATAACATATCATTGTCACCTTCCAACATGTCCATATTATAAAGTGGGGATTTTTTTTCTTAACTCATGTGTATTTTTTAACCCTAAAATCCCTTTGTCACTCAAATAAAACTTTTTTGTTTTTTATTTATGCTTTTGATAACATATGATCCTCATTCAGTTTGATAACCACACTCGAAAAAGCCACCCATGTCTAAAATGTCTATGCAAACAAAATCAACATGTTTGGGTACCTTAACACACTGGTCTATAGAAACAATTTATCCAGCATTCATCATTTTGCTTAGGCCAGACAGATAAATAATTTACCTATAATATTCCTTTACTTATCCTATATTTGGGGGAGTTGATAGACATAGGATGTAGGTTTTCAAGAAATGGATTCTGGAAGTGCTTGTTAGGGATTTGATACATTGGCAAGGGCTACAAAAGGATGACAAAAATAGAAGCTTCAACATATGATAGTGAATAAATAATGGAGTTTAGAGAAATGAAGGTTTTCCAGTGAATGGTACATATAGTCAGAAAGGTAACTTCATTAGTTGGCTAGAACTGCTGTTAACAAAGTACTACACAACGAGTAACTTAAACCACAAGAATGCATTGTCTCACAGTTCTGCAGGCTGGAAGTCCCAGATTAAGATTTTGGCCAGGTTGCTTCCTTGTCAAATACGTGAGGAAGAATCTGTGTGTCTCTCTTGTAGCTTCTGTTGCTTTGCTGGCAATCTTTGGTATTCCTTGGTATTTAGAAGTATAACTCTGACCTCTACCTTTATCTTCATATGGTGTTCTCACTATGTGTGTGTGTCTCGGCATCCAGATTTTCCCTTCTCCTTTGACCAGTCACATTGGATTAAGAGCCCATCCACAGCCCAAATTGGACTAGATCTTCATCTTAACTAACTACAACATCAAATAAAGGCACATGCTGAAGAACTGGGGGTTAGGACTTCAACAATAAATTCAATTTAATTTATTAGATTAACTTAATGTTTTACTGTATGGATAGCTCTCTGAAGAATACAATATAACAAAAGGAACATCTTTCTTCTCAAGGAGGTTGTGTTGAGGCTAAGAAGAACACAGTTTGTTATTTAATTCACTAGTTTTGAACTTTTCTTCTCTTTTAATGTACAAAGTTATGGCTATATGTCTGTGATTTTTTCTTTTTGATTTTATTCAAGCTAAATAATTTTATGGGAATAATTCATAGGTGGCATTTTATATTTCTTTTATTTATTTATTTATTTATTATTTTATTTTTTTTTAAGATTTTATTTATTTATTTGGCAGAGGGAGACACAGCGAGAGAGGGAACACAAGCAGGGGGAGCGGGAGAGGGAGAAGCAGGCTTCCCGCTGAGCAGGGATCCCGATGTGGGGCTCGATCCCAGGACCCTGGGATCATGACCTGAGCTGAAGGCAGACGCTTCATGACTGAGCCACCCAGGCGCCCCGGCATTTTATATTTCTTATTAAATCATATCAGGAGGCATATGATGTTAGTTGGCTCCATTCTTATCAGTCCTGATTTTAATATCTCAGTTAAGGTAAGTTTGTTGATTTTTTTATTTGTTGGATCTTTCAATTAATGGAAATTGTATTAACATTTCCCACTATTATAGTATAATTATCTATTCTTTTTGTAGAAAGATCATTTTTATTATTTTATCTATATTATTAATTATATCAAAAATTTTCATGTATTTGGTAATATTTGTTGTTCTAAATATTTTACCTCTTTTTAATATAGCTATTTCATCATCCTGTTGGTTAGTATATAACAGACATCTTTTCCAGTTGTTAGATTTTCCACTGGTCTCTTCTAAAAAGTTAGTTTCATTATTTTGGAATTTTAATGTGAAAGTTACTTTGTCTTCCAATTGACAATAATTATCCACTATCTATGGTTTCTTTCATCAGTCTAATGGCTCCCCCACCTCCTTACCTACCTATCATGTATCATCTACCATCACCATCTGTCTATCTGTCTATATTTTGGAGGTGATCACTCTTTTTCTCTCTACCTATTTTAGAATCTTCCTTTTCTTCTTCTCTCCCTCTCTCTTCTTCTTTTACATCTTGAGATGTATCACATCCATGTCCTCTCAGCGATACACCTTAATATATTTTTATATTATTTTTATATTTAGTTTAGTACTTTGGGGGGCTCTTCAGATATTTAGTTTGCGATACGTATGTCAATGGAAGTTTCTCTCTTTTGTATCTAATTTTTTGTGCTCTTGTCTCTCTTTTTCCTTCTTAATAGTTTTGAATGTGTACTATGCTTGTTCACATTTTATTATATTTTCTTGGATTGAGTTCTGTTCTTTCTGGACTGCTTCTTTGAGTGAGGGTTGACAGGGAGGAACAGGGAAGCTTTCTCATCTCATAGGAAATACTCCAGGAGAGCTCTTTAAGGTACAGGGTTTAAAGCGTGTGAAATGGTGTAGATCTTCATTTCTTTGAGCTGATAAAATTAATCATTCCAGCGCTTTTTATAACTTGCAGGTTATTTTCCAACTTCATTTAAATTCTAAACATAGGAGGATGTGCATTTCCTAATTCATCTTGTATTCTCATTTAGCCCCTAATTCCCTACTGCTTTCTGACATCAAACACCATTCAGGAAGTTTCCAAAGCGCACCTCCTCCCTTTATCCCAATCTTGTTTCAAGTAGATATTTGGTGCTGCCCCTGGATTGTGCTTTGCATTTTCTCAGCTCAACCTCTGGTTAGCACCAACCTTTTTCTCTATGTCTGATGGCACATGGAAGGAAACATAGGAGTGGGTAAGAAGACTCCCTTTTCTTCAAATGCCCAGAAATTATTTGACCTTTTTTTTTAAAGATTTTATTTATTCATTTGAGACACAGAGATACAGAGAGAGAGAGAGAGAGAGAGAAGTAGGCTTCCCGCTGAGCCAGGAGCCCGGATCCCAGGACCCTGGGATCATGACCTGAGCCAAAGACAGACGCTTAACCATCTGAGCCACCCAGGCGCCCCCAGAAATTATTTGAGTTGGAGTATGAGAGGAACACTTCCTATAAGTAAGGACTTACAGGAATTCATCTTAGTTTGATGAAGCAGAACATTCTGGTTACATGACATGAATAAAATACTTACTATACATTGAATCCTTTGTATAAGTTATTTTACTTAATTCTCAGAAAAACTCTTTAAGACCAAATAGATGTTTCTTTTGCACCACCTCAAATACATTGGCCATTTGACTACTTGTTCCATTACAGGGTCACTATTTAGGGATCAAACATTATGAGCACTTTTCATGGACTCAACCAAACTGGCCTTACCCATCGTCGGTGTTACATGCCTCTTCCATGTTGTCACCAGCATTTAACCGGCCCCATTTTGTATCCACACATGGGCAACCTGGAAGTTCACATGAGTTAACACCCTGTGGAGTTAATTTGATCAATAGGGAACTGGAGTCTATGGATAATCTCTGCTTCTATGGATAATGTCTTCTAGCTCTCTTCAGATGTATTTTCTAAGAAGTGACAGTTCACTGGATCTGTGGGGAGATGGTCCATATACAAGCATTCAGTTGAGCTTGACACCAAGTAGTGACCAGGTTTCCCTAGCTCACTCTTTCTTTACTTATTTCCCCAATACTGCATGCCTCAGTGAAATAACTAGTGTAAGCTTTTGCCTCAAACTTTGATTTCAGAGCATTTTAATCAAAAATAAATGAGAACAATGCACAGTCCAGGAATTTAAAAAAATGTAGTAAAGCTGAAATTTTATTTTTATTTATTTATTTATTTTTTGTTCTAGGACTATTTCATCTTAAAGTTACCACTCTTTCCACTGTGGCAAAATCCCTATGACATTTAGAAAATTCAACTTTTCTAAGTTCTTCAAATTTGATTTTGAAATTTTAAAAAAGTATATTTGCGCTTCTTTTCTTTTTAAATGTTTCTTAATAAAATCCTGGAACATAATAAGATTTTGAAGTTCTTTGTGTCCTCTTCATGCAGCTGGGCCAGAACAGTAGCCCCTTAAATCTTCAGGGGAGAAAGAACAATTAGGTTGTCATCATAACCTCCTGGTGTCACAGGAAAGTTTGATCCCATTGTTAAACGCTGATGTTTTTGGTGTTAACTGCTGAGCATTAAGAAGTTCTGTCCTTACTGCCAGAGGCTTATTAATGTTAAATTCTTGTCAGCTTGCCTAATCATAAACAGCTTAAATGAGGGGGGAGGGAAACCCCAGTGTTGCCAAGTCTGAACCAAGTCTGCTATTTAGAAGAGAACATGGTAATGACATCTCTCAAAGAAATATTCTGCCCAGCAGTGATGTGATGCCCTAGATAACGAGTATAAGCAATCACTGAGACCTTGATGAGTTATATTAAAGAAAAAACAAATAGAAAAAAAAAGAAACCTTAAATAATTGTAAAAAGCAATAGATAAAATGAAAGGAGGCATATCTTTGGGTCTTCTCTTCCTAAACTAAGGCCCTCTCTACCCTGGTATGAGGTCAGGCCAAGTCTTCATATATTCTGTTCTCACTGCAGTGTAACCACTCTAAAGTCAAGTGGAACTATCATCAATAGATAGCACTAATTATATTTAATTTGATGTGTGTGTATGCCATCATACACACTTAATGACAACATGAATAAACTTGTGAAATAGGCTCCCAATTGCTAATCGAGTGATTGTTCTTTCAGTAACTCACTTTTTGATTTGGGACAAGGAATATACCTGTTTACTGCTCAATTTTCTTACCTGTAAAACAATGGCAGCTGGCCCACATGATGTCTTGATTTGGGACAAGGAATATACCTGTTTACTGCTCAATTTTCTTACCTGTAAAACAATGGCAGCTGGCCCACATGATGTCTATGTTGTCACCCCGTTTTTAAATGTATTGTATAACATGATTTGCAAAGTGAAGACATATAAATGCACTCTTCAGTAACCAGTGTGCAACTGATATTCATCCAGTAAACAGTGACAAAAATCCAATTCAACTGGATTAATAGAAGAGTGGAATTTTATTAGCTTACGTCACTGAGGAGGACGAGGAAGATCTCACCTCAGGCGTAGGTGGGTGCATAGATTCTAAGGAAGGTTGTGTTGTGGTTCTGTTTTCTCATAGTTATGCCCTTATCTCCATACTGGGCTCCTGCTCACCTGTTGCAGATTGATATTCTCCACATGATAGAGAAGGAGGAAAAAAGCTGCCCAGCTTCACATCTTCCTGATCTCCAACATAAGAAGTTTTTAGAACTGTTAGAACAGTCCCAGGGCGGACTTGGATTGACCTGAGTTGCGATATGTGACAATCCCTCAAGCAATTACTTGGGCTGTGTGGGCAATGTTTCATGATAGTCTAGACCAAGATCCATCCACTCTGGAACTATCAGTGTCACTTGTGGTGGTGGGGGGGTGGCAGGAAACTGGTGTGAAGCCAGACAAATCAGTCATTAACACAGTTTAACATAGAGTTATTCCCACATACTTCAAATAAGTCAGCCATTTTGCTTATTCCAATATAAATCAATTTATATTTCTTACAAATAAGAAATCCAATACCATGTCTTGAAGACATCTTCTCCCACTAATCAGCATGAATCTCTGCTTTAAACTTTGTAAATTATTTCCAACTTCCTTGTGGATCATACTTTTTCATCTTTGCTTATCTTTAACTCCCTCTTCTTTCCAAAATTCTAGTATATCTATCCTGTATCCTTCTTTACCCACATTTCCAAACTCCCACCACCAAAAAATGTTAAAACAAATACAAACAAAACTAAGCAAAATATAATAATTACCACATCTTTCTGGTTATATTGTTTCCCCCAATGCTGAAATAAGGAATTCTCTGGCTTTGTTTCCCTCAGTGCTGGAACAGGAGATTCTCTTTAAAGCTCCCACAACACCCTAGGTTTCTCTCTATATTGCACTTACCACACCATATAGTACATTTTCTTCCCTGACCCTACTAGAATTTTTTCATAAATAAGGGATGTTTTGATTGAAAATAACAGAAATCAAACTTGAAGTATTTTAATAAAAAAGGAAATCAGGGTCCCTAGGTGGCTCAGTCAGTTGATCATCCAACTCTTGGTTTCAGCTCAGGTCCTGATCTCAAGGTTGTGAGATCAAGCCCCATATCTGGGGAGCCTGTTAGAGATTCTCTCTCTCCTTCTTCCTCTGCTCCTCCCCCTGCTCATGCAAAATCTTGCACTCTCTCTCTCTAAAATGAATAAATAAATCTTTAAAAAAAAAAGGAAATCATATTCAAAGGATCCAAGCAACTCCAGAACTTCAAAGATCTCTCTATGTATCTCTTGTCTTTGATAAATTTGCAAGTCTGCTTCATGCTCACCTTTTTTAGACACACTAAAATGTATGATGGTTGCTAACTCCCAAGCCAGTCACCATGGAGCTATCACTACTGAGAAGGACTTGTCTCTCTGTCCTTGGTTCCACTTTGAAAATACCTGAGAGATTTTTTGGGTCGGATGATCAAATATCCACTCCTGTGCCAACAAGTATGGCCATTGGGGTTTGGAACATATAGAAAAGATGGCTGTTGGGGGATCTATACCATGTATTTAAAATAGTAGCTGACCAATAATATTCAGTTTATAAATGAATTTTAAAGGGACATTATTGGGGCACCTGGGTGGCTCAGTCAGTTCAGTGTCCAACTCTTGATTTCAGCTCAGGCCATGATCTCAGTGTTGTGGGATTAAGCCCCACGTTGGGCTCTGTCCTCAGCTGGCAGTCTGCTGGAGATTCTCTCTCTCCCTCTCCCCCGCCCCTCCCCCAGCTTGCTCATGCTCCCTCCCTCTCAAATAAATAAATCTTAAAAAAAATTATATTGAAGGGAAGTTATCACACTGATACTATCTAGAGCATAAATATTGAGAAAAGTTTCCCATTTCAGGCTCATCTAATAGTTCTCAGCTAGTGTAAACAATTGCTCCTCTCTCCTTTGGAGAATCCTTAGGAAAAATTGACTTTTCCAGACATCGGCTCCTTGTATTTTTCATCTATATATAAAAGGTATTTTTATTATGGATATGTGGGCAAAAGGCCCAATTTCAGATTAACCACACAAAGTTTTCTTATTGATTAATAGTCTAATTATTAAACTTTTTTTCCTGATATTTTTCTTCACAGCCAAAAAAAAAAAAAAGTTTTAAGAAATTAAAGGCCAGCTTGGATGTGGAAACATAGCTATAACTACGGGCCAAAAAACTGATCCTTTTCATACTATTCATGAGTGGGTTATTAATAATGAGCACTTGCAACATGTTCATCTAAATTATCTTGGTCATAAAATTAAAATATACCAATTACTTTCCATTAACATTAAGATACCATGAATAAAAGACCAAGTTTGTAATAATTAGAAAAGTTTCCAAATTTTTGCCCTGCACTCAACTTGTTATATTTTATTTTTCCTTTTGTTGAGCCCCTATGCCTCCCTTTCTCATTCATACAAATAAGGGTTTAATACTTTCCCAATGTAAGTCAAAGGAATAATGTAATAACAACATACATTTTCTTCTGTTTTAATATGTATATAAACACAGTGCCAGGTAGCTCATGTTAAAAGTGTTTGTTTCTCATGCTCAAGCAATGGTGGTTTCAAAATTTCTTTAAAGGAGCAGCAGAGAGGAGGAATGTGGTTGGATCAAGATTTAGGGGACTTGTCTTGAAGCTCCATTTGCATATCAAGCACGTTGTTGTAACTTAAAGCGTGACTTATAGATAAAACAAATAGCAAAGTATTTTAATCATTTCTCTGTGAGCTCTGCTCATAATTAATACATTGTCTTTTTCTCCCATCAGAGCATAAATACACCAGGGAGATTTTCTGGATGGGCTAAAGGAGATTTGAGGGGCATGGCTAAAGCCCCAAAACCTTCCTTAGGACCACCATGAACACCGTATGTCCCGGCATATATATATAAATATATATATTCATATAGATTCCATGATTAGATACTGGATGCACACCAAGGGATTATACATGGTCCTGCTCTCATGATGTTCAGAGAAGATAGTGTCCTTTGGGGTACATATGTCATAGACATTGAGAGGCAGACTTATTATTTATTGTGAAGAGTCTTCAATGACAGACAAAGGAATTTGGGCTTGATCATGCCATTACTGATAATAATATTTTTTGACAATAATCACAAGCTAAACACTATTCTAAGAACTTTACATTTATTATATAATGATTCATTTGTTATCTCCATTTTTTGATGAGGAATCTGAGGTACAGTGTAATTTCTTAACTTGTCTAAGGATTCAGAGCTAATAAGGGGCAGAACCAGGTCTTGAGCCCAGATGGTCTGGCTTTAGAATCTATAGTCTCACCTTTGGCAATTACAAAGAGGAGGCTAAAATTATTCCTCATATATAGGGAAAAAAATGGCTTAAAGATATTAGGAAACTCAGAGGAAATAGTGTGTATCAGAGCCTAGACCAGAATCCAGAAGATGGCAGGTTCAGTGCTCTTTCTGCTACACATAGATGTTGCATCAGTATTGGGATGCACAAAAAGCTTTGGAGGATCTACTTGGCTGAATTAAGAGAAATATGTTTACATGGCAAGAGAGGACAATGTTGCTTTTCTTGTATTGGTCAGACCAGCAGACAGGTGCAAGGGTCCTATTTTGTCTGGTTTGTTTTCAAAATACACCAACCAGGGTCTGCAGTTAATATGTTCAAAGGTAGAAATAGTTAGGTCTTTCTCCAAGTGAGTTCAAACTTGGGCAGAAAGGCATTGATTGATGAGGTTGGCTCTGGTATTTCCATGGCCTTTTACTAATAAGCATGGTGTATGAGGTTGTTCAGACATGAAAATGTCTTACCATGAACTGTCTCATTGGGGCTGGTTTTACCTCCTCCAGGACTTGATCTATGGCAAAATGCACACAGGGATAGGGAATGACAATAACAAGGACTCAGGGTTCATTTCTCACTAAAAGGCAGCTTGAGGTGATGTCACACATAGAAAATAGATTAATTCAACCCCATTCCCAGAATTGTTTCAGTTGAGCCTGACACAGAGAGACAACCGATGCTGACTCAGAGCTATTTTCAGGTGGAAAGAGCTTTCTGAATTATCACATTCCACGCAATTCTGGCTTAATTCCACTCCAGTCTCTTTCCTTACTGTCCATCCAGCAGGGTGTGCCCATTCCAGATAATCGGAATTGACTTGTTTTAGGCTCTTTTCTTTCCCTGCAAGATCCTGAAATTCCCCCACTCTTCTATCTTACAGACTGGTGCAGAAGAAATAATGCTCAAAAATAAATTAGTTAATAATTAGATGGGGGCAAAATACCACCTTTACTAATGATAAATCATAGTTTGGAAACTGTAGTTCATGTGTCTGGGCAAGTAAACTGTCTGGTCTTGGCTCTTTTTTCCATCTTATTTCATCCACTGGTATCACTAGACCCCTACAAACCCTGCTCTTGGGAAAGAAAACTTTACAAGGCATGATAGAAAGGAACAGAAGAGAACTTGGACTCTTCCAAAAGGAAAAAAAAAGAGTCCTACCAAGTATGTAGAGTTCATTATTTCCCAAATTACTCCACGATTAGTCATGAACCTCTCCAGGGGTTCATGACAGAAAGAAGCTAGGAGCATTTCATTAATTGATCTCACTCCACAAGGAAGGACTCATGAGAACAGGGAAGAAGTATTTCCCTTCCACCTTCCTCCATCTTTGTATTTTTCCTCTTAGCTTTGTATTTTTCCTGCCCCAGGAGGGGAGAGGAAGTTTAACCAACCAGTTCTCCCCTCCCCCATACTGAC
The DNA here is from genome assembly GCF_037043125.1 of Eumetopias jubatus. Classification (NCBI taxonomy): domain Eukaryota; kingdom Metazoa; phylum Chordata; class Mammalia; order Carnivora; family Otariidae; genus Eumetopias; species Eumetopias jubatus. Next base: position 194,242,220 of record NW_028274808.1, on the reverse strand, counting down.
ACTGCCCCTTGAAGTACCCTTCAGGAGAGCCTGTGAACAGTGCTGACTCCCCCCATCATCCCACCCCACAAAGAACCTAACATGGGTCAGAAGAACACATTGGTTAAATCAACTCCAAGGCTGAAAATATAATCTTTAGTTGATTGTCCAGTCCATATTTTTTCCCAACAACATTGTCCAACACAGCCTGTTATGAGATGTGTTTTGAGCTTGATTGAAACATAATTATACTCCAGTAACAAAATGTCAATAAAGAGATGGCCCAAATTTGAATATAAACACTCTGCTACTATAACGTTCTGGGGGAAATATTAAAATAAGGAGGTTAAATTCTTTTGCAAGTTAAAGTCGAAATATATCAAATTTCCATAGAATTAAGGTCCCAAATCAACTTTCTTTATGCTTGTGAGCTAAAATTCTAAAGCTTTAAAGGTACTCCCCAATTTTGTTTTTTGTCCATTCTGTCTCAGTTGGCAGGATTATTAACATGTTGGTAGAGACAGTGTTCTTTCAGCATTTGGAGGTTGGGTCTTTTCGCATGGGAAGGCATACGTTTCCTCCTCTGTGACCACAGAATTGTATTTGTTCAACAATGAGGCTCTGATGTTTCTCACTATTTTAAAGATTCTCAGGAGTTATTATGAAAAATGAGTTTTATCACAGCACTGGCATCATATCCCCAGAATTGGAAAAACAAAGCAATTCCTGCTCCTGAAAGACTTAGCTCAGACAAAATTATTTCCAAGCCAATCCTTTGTGTTGCCAAAGACCATGGCAGAGACTTATTACTACACTGCAGGAAGATGGCTATTTTGGTGGGGGCTTTGCTGGGAGACAAGGGAGTTTATGCCAGTTCTTCTGACAGCTAAGACTTGAAATTTAAGCTTAGCTGGGAAACACTCAGCAAGAGGTTAATTTTGGTGCTATTTACTGTATCACTAAAATCTACTTATGGATACTACCTGAGTTCAGAATGATATTCCCCTTGCTTTCTATGTTTGCATTGAGCCTCATGATTCAGAAAAAAGTGCTTAATTGAATGTGGGCTCTACAAAGTGATGTGGAATCTACCACACTCTCTGGAGAAGGTGTTTTTAGTGCTGCAGTACTAAGGCTGAGGCTCTTTCTCCTTCATTTTCTTTGGAATTTTTAAGACCTAGAGAATCTTACTTTTTGCAGAGTTTTTCCCTCCTTATATGTAATTAAGAAGTACAGAACCAGCTTGACACCAGAGAGTGTAGTGTTAAGAACTAGAGGGGTGAGTGTCTTGGTGCTTAATATTATGGAGAGGTCAGTGCTGGTTCTAGCCATATCATTCTGCTCCTTGGCCTTGAATTCTTATTGAAATAGGGGGCAGCCAATCTAGCTTCCTACCTAGGGCTGGTGCTAATAATTAAAAGCTAGAATTGTCCTTGTGATCTGTAATATATTCAAAATTCACTCCCCTTTAGATCAAACACAGCATATATTGTTCAGCCACTGATGCATAAAAGTTCTGTAGTGACAAACTGTTGTCTCCAACCAAATTCTTGCCTCAGCTTCCGTTTTTTACTAAAGCCTCTGAGAGCAGCCCCTATTCACCATGACTTCTGCTCTTCACACATATAAACTAAGTGCAGGGAAGTTTAGGTGCTGGGACTTACATCCTGAGACAGTACACAAATTTGTTGGGGTTTGGGAAGATCCCTGCACATTTGTTGGAGCATCCTTTTAGAAAAACTGTCACAGAACTCTACTCACTGCCACCATAAGCTGTAGTAACCTACTAAGGTCAAAATACTGCAAATGTCCAAAGGTACAAAGTCTCTGGTCCAAGCCACACATTCATAAAGCCAACTCTACAACTGAAAATCATGTGTGGTGCAACATAGGCTACAAATCACTAAGATTAAAAAAAAAAAAAAAAAAATTCAGCAGGGTGTATGCTTAGGAATTCACTACCAAAGCCTATAGCCATCTGTTCAAGCCATGCCAAAAGCCCAAATCATTCCACACATAATTTGTTCTACAAAATTTTACACCTTGCTTATTTCTCAAGGTCCATAGCTCATATCAGACTTATTTGAAAAGAGCTAAATAAACAAGACTTCTCTTTGCTATGACCTGGGTCATGGACTAACTGAGAAATGAATACAAATAGGAGCCAACATATTCCCTTTATTAATAATAGAGAGTAGGTTGGAGGATGAGGCTTGCAGATGTGGACAATTGGACTTATTAATGCTAGACTCTTAATTAGCCACATTTATTGATTCGACTATAGATCACTCTACATGGAAGCAGATGCCATAAATGTTACAGCATGGAGGAACAAGGAAGAATGTTTGGGATAGCGCCTTCTCAAGAGTATAAAAAGGGACGCGGTGCTTGGGTGGCTCAGTCAGTTAAGTGTCTGCCTTTGGCTCTGGTCATGATCCCAGGGTCCTGGGATTGAGCCCTGCATTGGCTCCCTACTCAGTGGGGAGTCTGCTTCTCCCTCTCTCCACACACTGCTTGTGCTTTCTCTTGCTATCTCTCTTTCAAATAAATAAATGAAATCTTAAAAAAAGAAAAAATATTATAAAAAGGGGAACTCAACTAAACATTCCAAGTTCATTCTTACCCAATTTTTTAGTGAGAAAAGTTATTTCCCCATCCCAAGTATAAAGGGTGTTGAATGCAGGCATCTGAGCACTTGTGCACAAGTTGTGTACTGCATTATTCCAGTGGGTATATTTAAATCAAATACATTGTGACTGGTGTCCCTAGATTTGTGCAATGCACAGAGTGGACAACCATACTCAGGGCACTGGTAAGGAGGTAGAAAGAGACCAGGGTATTACATTATTTAAGTGATTTTGAAAAGGAAGGAAAAACATCTGGAGTAGGGAAGAAATGTTTCTTACCAACAAGAAGTACCTAAATAATTCCTGATTACAAAACTCTCACTCCTGGTTTATGGTACAAATCCTTCCTTTGCTCCTTCCCAGCTTTCTGTTCAAGATCGAAGTAGACTGTATATGATTCACTTCTCCTTAGTTTATTTCCTAATTTACTTGTGACTCATTATTTTTACTACATTCTTACTCTCATAAGGACAATGACCTTTAGCCAAACAACTCGTTTGGACCATTTGATTGCACTTCAACAATGTTATTTGTACCTTACTCTTGTCATGAACGAAATTCACCAGTATGCAAATGTTGCCCCTTATTTTTTTCTGCTTCTTATGCATATCCATTGATCTATGTTTCTCCTAAGTTTGTTACCTTAACTGATTCTTTATCTAACAAATATCATTGACACATTTTCATTCTCCAGTAATAACTTTCCCCCTGGTCTTTGTCTTTGTGGTAACTATAGGCATTTTATATATATATATATATATATATATATATACACACACATACATACATACACACACACACATATATAAAACAAATTAATCAATAATTACCTTAAGAAGAGTAACATTTTCTATTTATTTAGTTCTAATTTTATCCTGCACATTAATGCATAATATTATAATTTTAAACAAAGTTTTTCAAGTCGTGATTATTAACCCTCTTTAAAGATGAAGAAAAACTGCCTCAGAGAAAATAAGTCACTTAGTTCATCCAGCTGGTAGGCAGTGTGGAGCTACAGCACATTTTCCTTCCACCTGACAGCATGGCCTTCACATGGCTATAGAATGGTAGGAAAGGAATCACAGGGTACTGTTCAACCAATTGTCACTTTAAGGAGCAGAACTTGAAGTCTGTTATATAAAGATCATACATGTGCTTAACATGTAACATTCAACTTACAAACCATGTCACACAGAAGCTTTATATTGAATACATGAAACTATAGAAAGCCAGATCCCCATCTGTGATCCCTCATAGCAACTACCAGAACTTAGCAGACAATGCCTTAAGAAAAATTCTTATTTACCATTATTCATTAAAGTTGTCACTAAGGGCGCCTGGGTGGCTCAGTTGGTTAAGCGACTGCCTTCGGCTCAGGTCATGATCCTGGAGTCCCGGGATCGAGTCCCACATCGGGCTCCCTGCTCGGCAGGGAGTCTGCTTCTCCCTCTGACCCTCTTCCCTCTCGTGCTCTCTCTCTCTCATTCTCTCTCTCAAATAAATAAATAAAATCTTAAAAAAATATATAACAATCTCAGCTGTACTATCAAATAATATTAGTCAATGGCTGAGTTCTATTGTTAGCCAGTCATCCAACCCATAATTTTGAGAACATTTCTTGTTTTAACTAATGACTATATTTCTATATATAGTATATATCGATACATCTATCTATATAAAGATATATATATAGCATATATGTAAGATATAGTATAGTATACCAATTATTTTTATATATATATGTATTTACTATAGATTCTACCTAGATAGATAGTACATATACATATAAATAGATAGTATATATAGTTGATAGATAGGTGATAGATAGATAGATGATAGGTAGATAGGTGATAGGTAGATAGGTGATAGGTAGATAGGTGATAGGTAGATAGGTGATAGGTAGATACCATGCATATATAGTATGTACAGTAAGATGTTTCACCCACCTGGTTGAACATTGTTTTTGAAATGCCATCTATTGCTGGTGATAAATTATATTAACTTTGTTAGAAATTTGAAATCATGGAAAAGAAACATAGGCCAATGCAGCTGTTCACTTCCTGAAGCGACTTGTCTCCATCTGTTGTGATCAATCCAATCTAGCACCCCCAGAAGCTCTGCCAATAAATTAATGTCCTTTTGTAAAGGTGGCTTTATTCCTGGGTTCTGTCAGGTGGCTTTCCTCATTACAGATGAGGATAGTAATGAGTCGCAGAGCAGAGAATGATGAAAGTCATCTTTGCCAGTGTGTCATGTTCAACAGTGTAGGGCTCTTTCTTCTCTTGCTAGAAAGTCAATGGTTCCTCTTAACCAGTCACTTGTTACCCTTTAATACCAGATTCTTGCTTAGAGCTCCAGATTCGTCCTGACACTCCTGCCCCCAGTCAGACACAGTTAGAGAGATTTTTGAATATCTCATGCTCTCTCTCTTATGCCAATTTTTACATGTATTATTCTCTCTACTAAGAACACCTTTTTCCCCCTAATGTGCCTGCCTCGATAATCTCATATTGTTAGGGAGCCCTTCACAGACACTTCCCCTCTCTGTTGCTTTGCTAGGGCTGCTATAACAAAGTATCACAAACTGGGCAGCTCAAATAATAGAAATTTATTGTCTCATTGTCCTGGGGGCTTGAAGCCCAAAATCAAGGTGCCAGCGGAGTTGGGCTCTTCCGAAGACTCTATCCTTGGCTTGTAGGTGGCCTGTTCTGTGTCTTCACATGGTCTTTTCTTTGTGCGTGTCTGTGTTTAAACACCCTCTTTTTTTTTTAATTTAATTTTATTATGTTATGTTAGTCACCATACATCATTAGTTTTTGATGTGGTGATCCACGATCCGTTGTTTTCGTATAACACCCAGTGCTCCATGCAGTACGTGCCCTCCTTAATACCCATCACCGGGCTAACCTGTCCCCCCACCCCCTCCCCTCTAGAACCCTCAGTTTGTTTCTCAGAGTTCATAGTCTCTTATGGTTTGTCTCCCTCTCCGAATGCCCCCCCTCATTTTGCCCTTCCTTCTCCTAATGTCCTCCATGGTATCCCTTATGTTCCACAAATAAGTGGATATGATAATTCACTTTCTCTGCTTGACTTGTTTCACTTAAGATAATCTCCTCCAGTCCCAACCATGTTGACGTAAAAGCTGGGTATTCATCCTTTCTGATGGCTGAGTAATATTCCATTGTATATATGGACCACATCTTTATCCATTCATCTGTTGAAGGGCATCTTGGCTCTTTCCACAGTTTGGCTAGTGTGGATATTGCTGTTATGAACACCCTCTTTATTTTATTTTATTTTATTTTTTAACACCCTCTTCTATAGGGACACAAGTCACGCTGGATTAAGGCCTCCATCCTAATGACCTCATTTTAACTTAATTCCCTCTTTAAACACCCTAGCCTCAAATAGAGTCACATTCTAAGGTATAGGCAGGGGTGAGGATTTCAACATCTGGATTTGGAGGGGACACAGTTCAGCCCATAACACTTTCCATTCCTGGTGAAGTCCCTTCTGCTGTGATTCCTGGCAAGCAAGATGTGCCTGCAGCCGAGTTCAGCTTACCCATATTGTGATTCTATGTTCACTTGTCATCTAAAGACAGTAATCTCTCAAATGTGGCCTGGCTCCTCTTGGTCTTCTCTCCTCAATTATGAAGCATGCTTCCTGACAGTGTAGGTGGCTAATAAATGTAAGTATTTAATTAGGAGATTTGATGTCTATCAGTTGTTCTATACCTGGAGAATGACTCCCCCCCCCCCACCAACTTTTAAGATGACAGTCAGCTTCTATTCTTACTTTAGTATCACACCGCCCTTTCTTTTGTATTTCCAGGTATTTCAAAGAAGCTCCTATATTGTGCAATTAACAACAGTGACTATATGGCTCTGAGGCAGGGTGCCTGTGAATGATTTTCCACGTGAGCCATGATTTACCCTGGAATTTCAAAGATGGGGCAGTGTGGGCTGCAGGTAGGCAAACTAGAAAAGGAATCCATATCTGGTTTATGGAAAGCACGGTTTGGTCCCTGATCAAATACAACTTTAGGAAAAGGGGCCATCAACTTACAGGATTTCTAAAGCTCTGTATTGAACAACCTATTTATCCAATTTCATTAATCACTGGGAGACCTTCTGAGAAGATAGAAGGAATTAAGAAACAAATACCAGAAGAGTGGGGCAGGAGGTCTGGGATGAGAGTGGGGGTGGACAAGGAGAAACAGAGAGGATGCGTGATGGATGAGGTCGCCTCTCCAGCTGTAAATCTCCAGCGCCTTGGCTGCTGCCTGGCCGCACAGGTGTTTAATGAGCTGTTGAGGGATCAATAGCCTATGACAGACAACTTTGAAAAATTTCCCTTGATTCACTCAAGTGTTTTAATTCTTCATTAGTTCTGATGATGTAAACCCTTTGTGATTAGCTTGGTTGTTAAGTATCCACTCACGAGTGTTGACAAAGTGTAGGAAACTTCACCCTCTTGGACCTCTACCCTCTATGTGGAGTTAGCATGTCATCGGCACTGAAAAACTACGAGGAATTACCTTTCCAACTTCCCCACTGGTGCGTTCATTAATTTAACCCATTCCAGATTCAGAGAGGGCATTTTTTAGGGCCTTCCTCTTCCAAACACTACATCACACACATACATACACACACACACACACACACACACACACACGAAGCATTTATTCATTTATTATAAATGTATTGTGTGACTAGGAAGTATCCAACACCGAACTATTTTTTTCAATACACAAAGATGAAAAATTATGATCTGAATGAGTCCATATGTGAGAAGCAAATGTTTGATCAAACCTGTGAAACTGGTTTATTGTCCAGGCTAGGCTTGCAAAGGTATAAAAAAAACTAGCTTTATTTACTTATTCTTTATTATGTTATGTTAGTCACCGTATAGTACTTCATTAGTTTTTGATGTAGTGTTCCATGATTCATTGTTTGCATGTAACACCCAGTGTTCCATGCAGTACATGCCCTCAATATCCATCACTGAGCTAACCCACCCCCCCAAAACCCTCAGTTTATTTCCCGTAGTCCATAGTCTCTCATGGTTCATCTCTCCCTCCGATTCCCCCCCTTCATTTTTCCCTTCCTTCTCCTAATGTCCTCCACGCTATTCCTGATGTTCCACAAATAAGTGAAACCATATGATCATTGTTCTCTGCTTGACTTATTTCACTGAGCATAATCCTATTCTTTCTTCCATCATTCCTTCAAACCCACTCTCCGGGACGATACTTTATTTCTGCTCGAAAGTTTAGGAAGATTCCACAGCTTTGTTAAATTCTCTTAGATGACATCCTATCTTCCCACCATTTGGTGTCCAAAATCCACTCTGGTTTAGTAATCAAATAACTCCAGTTTAGGCTAATGCAATAATAAACATTCAGAACTCTTAACCAGTTGAAAGCACTGGATCTGATTCAGCCTTGGATGTTTTAGCAGGCATGAGTCAAAATTGGCTTCTCCTCTCTTTCTCTTCCCACTCATCCCATTCAGCTGCTGTTCCTGATCATTTCAGAGGGAAAGGTAATTTGCCATAAATGGCTGGCAGGGGTGTCAGCTAGCTTCACTGTCCTTAAGGTGTCAAATGTCCTTTTGATGACTCCTTTGCTCATTGAGTACTTTTGTGGGTCTCTCAGAGAGCCTCTGCCTGGGAACTCAAGTGCAGTTTCCTGGATCTGGGCAATACTTCTTTTCTAATGAGTTCTTTATTCCAGCAGTGCATGAAGGAAGTGCATCTTGATTGCAATTTTCCTTTTTACTCTGACAGCAGGAAGGGACAACTCCCAAGCTTTCTCTCACATTTAGCCTTTTCTTAGCCAGAACCAGAGGGCAACCTATGTTCAGCTAATTTCAGAAAAACCTGTGTCAAACTCTCCGGGAGTTTTCATTATAACTATCACTTTCCTTGTTTGAGATCATTAATGGGCATAGAGAACACCAATGATGTTCCTCAGAACAGTCCTCTCTTTGAGATCAATTCTAACTCAAGTACGTCCATGACAGGGCAGACCTTCTGTTTTGAGTAGGTGCTGATGATAACTGACTGTTCTGTTTACAAGTGGTACATCCAGTAATTCAAATAATTTTCTAGAGATCAGAATCTGGTTTCTCACATTTTAGACTTTATTTCTCTCCCACTATCCACATGCATCTGGTGCTAGGCTTCAAAGGGCATGTTTATGTCACTGTGTGACCTCTGGTACTTCACTTGTGAGTCATAATGCACACCAGACTTATACTTGAAAGACCTTCCTATATCGGGTAGCTAACAATAACTAAGCCCGTAAACAGCTCTGAAGTTCATAAATACAATCTCTTAAGATCAAATAGAATGAATCCTTACTTTATCTTCCCCATTGTCACATCCCAAAATACTTGTACCCACACCAATGCAATTTAACACGACAACAGAGTTAGAGGGGAAAGAAATAGTGGTTAAAATATCTTAGTTTTGCAAATTTACAAAAATATAAGACCCTGTGAACTCATTGCTAGTGTCCTTCTGAGAGCCATGGCAGGGAAAGCTCCTGAAGCTTGAGATTCCTTAGTTCAACAATTAATCTATCTTTGGACCCAATAAGCAGCCACAATTGGGTATCTCAGAGCACCTCAAACTTAACAATTTCTGTAGTGGAAGCTGTGTTGTACTGCCCAGATTCCCCCTTCAGGACCAAGACACTCCTCCTCCAGCATCTGATGACTCTTAGAAGAATCCCTCTCTGGGAATGGCTTTGAACTGAAGAGGATTCTCTTCTAGGATCCTTCTTCACTTAGCTAATAAGAATTGATCTTTCAGGTATCGGGTTAAAAACCACTAAATCAGAAAGCCCATTTCAAAACTCTCCAGACTAGGTTATATCCTCTGGCTATTTATCAATGGTTATTGCTTATTTACCAATATCACCACTAAAATTTAAGATCCCATGTGATACCCCCATGCTTATAAGTGTGATACCTGCTACCTACTTACTTTGCACACAAGGGAGAAGAAAACCTGCATTGTTCATCACTGTATCCCTAGGACATAGTACTATGCTTTCTACATGTTAGAAGTTTAGTAATTTTTATTACATTTAGTAAAAAAACAATGGAACCACAAAATTATTAACATGCCTCAATCCGGGAACTATTTATTTTGTTATTCATCCATCAGATGGAAGTCTTCATTTACTACTATCCCACACAATGTTGAGTCAAAACACTTTCCATAATTTTTAAGGCAAGCTCACTTAGAGATGATAAGATAAAAACAAGTGAATAAAATACACAAAATAAAAACCCCTAACTAAAAAATCTCCCATTGTCTCTGATAGCACTGTCCAATGTAATATAATGGGTGCCACAAATACAAACTACATGTGTAATGTTAATTTTTCTTAAAGTTACATTAAAAAAAATAAGACAAGCAAGTAAAATTAATTTTACTAATACATTTAATCTGATATATTCAAAGTGTTATTTCAACATGAAATCACTATAAACATTATTAGATAATTTGCATTCTATTTTTTAATAAAGTCTTCAAAATCAAATGTGTATTTTACACTTATAGCACATCTCAATTTGAACAAGTAACATTTCAAATGCTCAATAGCTATATGCATCCAGTACCCACCTGGTCAGACAGTACAGATCTGTTATATACTCCCAACAGGGAATTCTAGTATTTTTTATCTAAACCACAAGTATTATCTTCCTTTATACATATATTTTGTTTTATGTCTTTGTTTCCATTTCATGTAATTCTGGTTGCCCCATACAATCTGGGCTCCAGAATTTTATTTGGTTGCTTTGAGGAAACCAAAATACTCTACTGTGTGTATTAAGAAGAACTTTCCAGATAGTTGGTTATAAGCATAGGTCAAATTCATTATAATTTTTGCATGAGATATATATATTTTTAAAAAAGCCCTAACGGGCCAATTCAAGAGTTTAGTTTTAGTAGTTATCTTACAGGACAGGAGAAAGAATAGATAACCTTTTTGGATTATCTATTAAATACAGATAATCATATTAGATACAGAAAGAAAAGAAAATCTCCTTAAAGGTCACTGAATTCTTGACTGACAATTAGCTGACAGTCAACTGGGTAGGTAAAGTTCCCAGAATAAGACTTAATCCTGTTAAAGTTCAACGGAAAATCACTTAGCACTTGTCAGGAATACTAATTTCTCCCGAGACAGAAGGTTCTGTGAATTACACCACTCACAAAGTTTCTTTCTCTTTACCAAGGATGGCGCTCTTCCTCTTCTAGAGAAATGGTGTCATGACGAGTTTCTGTAAGTTGTTTTTATTCCCGATCAAGTTGGGACAATTCTTTTTTCCATTGCATAGTTTTTCCTGCTTTATCGAAGATTAGTTGACCATAGAGTCGAGGGTCCATATCTGAGCTCTCTATTCTGTTCCATTGGTCTATATGTCTGTTTTTGTGCTAGTACCATGCTGTCTTGGTGATCACTGCTTTGTAATATAGCTTGAAATTGGGCAACATGATGCCCCCAGCTTTGTTTTTCTTTTTCAACATTTCCTTGACAATTCGGGGTCTTTTCTGATTCCATACAAATTTTAGGATTGTTTGTTCCATCACTTTGAAAAACGTCATTGGAATTTTGATCTGGATGGCGTTGAAGGTATAGATTGCTCTGGCTAGCATAGGCATTTTAACAAAAAAAAGACAGTCTCTTCACTAAATGGTGCTGGGAAAATTGGACAGCTATATACAGAAGAATGAAACTTGACCATTCTCTAACACCATGCACAAAGATAAACTCTAAATGGATGAAAGACCTCAATGTGAGAGAGGAATCCATCAAAAGTCTAGAGGAGAACATAGGCAGTAACCTCTTCGACATCAGCCACAGCAACTTCTTTCCAGATACATCTCCAAAAGCTAGTGAAACAAAAGCAAAAATGTACCTTTGGGACTTCATCAAGATAACAAGCTTATACACAGCAAAGGAAATAGTCAACAAAATAAAGAGGCAACCCACAGAATGGGAGAAGATATTTGCAAATGACACTACAGACAAAGGGCTGGTATCCAAGATCTATAAAGAACTTCTCCAACTCAACACCCAAAAAACAAATAATCAATTCAAAAAATGGGCAGAAGACATGAACAGACACTTCTCCAAAAAAGACATACAAATGGCTAACAGACACATGAAAAAATGTTCATCATCGTTAGCCATCAGGGAAATTCAAATCAAAACCACATTGAGATACCACCTTACACCAGTTAGAATGGCAAAAATTGACAAGGCAAGAAACAACACATGTTGGAGAGTTTATGGAGAAAGGGGAACCCTCTTACGCTGTTGGTGGGAATACAAGTTGGTACAGCCACTTTGGAAAACAGTGTGGAGGTGCCTCAAAAAATTAAAAATAGAGCTACCCTATGACCCAGGAATTGCACTACTGGGTTTTTACCCCAAAGACACAAATGTAGTGAAAGGAAGGGCCATATGCACCCCAATGTTCACAGCAGCAGTGTCTGCAATAGCCAAACTGTGGAAAGAGCCGAGATGCCCTTCAACAGATGAATGGATAAAGAAGATGTGGTCCATAGATACAATGGAATATTACTCAGCCATCAGAAAGGAGGAATACCCAGCTTTTACATCCACATGGATGGGACTGGAGGAGATTATGCTAAGTGAAATAAATCAAGCAGAGAAAGTCAATTATCATATGGTTTCACTTATTTGTGGAACATCAGGAATAACATGGAGGACATCAGGAGAAGGAAGGGAAAAAAGAAGGGAGGGAATCGGAGGGGAGACGAACCATGAGAGACTATGGACTCTGAGAAACAAACAGGGATTTAGAAGGGAGGGGGTTCGGGGAATGGACTAGCCCGATGATGGGTATTAAGGAGGGCATGTACTGCATGAGGCACTGGGTGTTATACTTAAACAATGAATCACGGATCACTACACCAAAAACTAATGATGTATTGTATGGTGACCAACATAACATAATAAAATTAAATTAAATTTAAAAAAAGTTGGGACAATTCTTATTTTTATTTATTATTATTACTATTTTTTTTGCAGATAGGTCTACTGAAAAATTTCATAGTGTAAACACGGAATGTGGGTAAGAAGTAGGGGGACCCAGAGATCTCAAATACCATGCTTAGAAATTTGCAATTTAATTGTAGCCTATGGAGATCTATGCCCAACTCAAAGAAGTATAGCAAACTGAACAAAATATTTTAAAAAATCCAGAGTGGAGATACTGAGATTACTATCTTGTGTCAGGACTCTGGATATCCCCATGACTTCATGCTCGCAACTGAATTTGGGGATTAATGCCGACAAATAACTTATAATAATTAAGTATTAGGTAGGTTCAAAGAATCCAGCCCAAAGATCTACCTCATCATTGCTTTATCTTACAGATTCCCTGCCTCTTAGCTAGCACTTGGCTATTTATCTTTATCACAAACTCATCTCTTTATTTCTGAGAATCCTTACCTCTTTCTTCTTCGACCACCTATAGAAAATCTGTGTTTTCATGCAAAGGAATCAAGTTCTTCATATCTTAAGCCCACACCATCTTGTTCTTAGCTTGAAGACTCTTCCACACCACTTGTTCATCAAGGAGGTTTGCTCACCACAGCTATATTCTCCCTGAGGAATTGTGCAGTTGCCTCTTAAAAACCATCTCTTTCTCCCAAAATTTCAGCCCAAGTAGTCTTCTCAACTGTCTCAGAAATAACTCCAGGAAATGTAATGCACAATGTCAACTAAGATAAAGGGATAGACCTCCCCCTAAAAGATGTAGGACAAATATAACAGCTGGACACAGCAGATATTCTGCTTATACCTAAAACCAAAGATACAGAATGAAAAATCATTGGTGGGGGTCTTCTCTGCAGGAGCCTGGTGAAATCATTCTAAGTTTTCCCCATACATGCAAATTGTAATGTAAAATCATTGTATTTACTAGGGAATTCTCTGAATGCTTTCTATGTAATGACAGGTTCTGGTCTACTTTCTCTAAAAGACATCTCAAAACCACACCTCCCACTTGAAAAAAATATATACTGTATAATTGAATGATTTGTTCAAGGGAGTTGCATCTCCAGAGGAGAGGTGTTACCTGTTATCTGTGGAAGAGTCTCACTGAAGAACTTTTCCATGGCTATTAGGGACCCTGTGGGAGAAAATGCAATTTAGACTGGCAGGTTCATCCAAATGCCATCGTTCTGCTTTTGGGTTCACAGTGTGTAGCCACTTCACAATGTGGAGTGAGTCTGCATTGCCTCCAAATGGAGGACTGTGGGAGCAAGGGGCTCCTTGGGGCTATAATCTCTGCTCAGGCACATGCTCAGTTAAAACTTAGCATTATTAGCATTTCAGCACCTTCTCTTGCAGCTGAGCTTGCTGGGAGCCGAAAATAAATACCGTTTGAAAAGCTTTACATACATTTTGGTTACCAGTCTTCTTTGTATTTCCTAAAATTAAGAAGAAGAAGGAGGAGGAGGAGAGGAAGAAGAAGGAGAAAACAAGTAAGATCTCCCTTCAACCAGTCAATCCAGAACATGTCTGTAAAGTTACACATGCCTAAAATGCTCCTACCCTCTTTGGTATTTTATTATCACCTACAAATATGTAAAATGATGAAAATGTTACAAAAATGTTTTACTTCAAGTTGAGATGTTTTGTTGGAATTTATCAGACAAGGCTAAAGAGTTTTTTGTTTGGGAACAAAAGAATGACACGTGTGGAATGTAAACATCCCTAAAATGCTTGGCATTTCTGCTTTAAGATGGGTGGAGATTGGCAGCAATGTTCTTGTTTGTTTGTTTGTTTTGTGATCTGAGAGCATTTACCATTTGTTGAATTAACAAATCATTGCATAAGTTAGAATATTCCAAACATTTATTACTTAGGAAGAGGGCAGAAGGGCAGGGAAAAGATAATTAACAGGGGGGCGTCTGGGTGGCTCAGATGGTTGAGCGTCTGCCTTCGGCTCATGTCATGATCCCAGAGTCCTGGGATCGAGTCCCACATCCGGCTCCCTGCTCCTTGGGAGCCTGCTTCTACCTCTGCCTCTCTCTCTCATGAATAAATAAATAAAATCTTTAAAAAAAAGATAATTAACATGTGTTATACATGTATTTTGCCCAGATACTGTAATAGGCACTTTACAAACTTTATCATTTAATCCTCACCAAAAACTCATAACGCAGAGGTTATGAGCCCACTTCACAGATAAGGTAAATAAAGTCTTAAACTTGCAATTCCACAGAAGTGGTATAGGGACTTTAAACTACATTTTGCCAAGGTGAGGAATGACTGTGTTCCGCTGGTGTTAAATAAGGATCTTCCAGGAGAGAAATAAAAGTAAGAAAGAAGAGTAAATATGCTGGCCATATTTATATATTATTTTGTGTAGCCAAATTAGGCAATTAAGAAGAGATTTCATGTGCATTTGCTCTAAGCACATTGTGAACTCTGCATTTGGCCCTGACTTCAGACACAGGTTAGAAGCCACAGAGAACAATAAAGCCTCATTATGTTACAGTCACACTGAGTCATTGATTCCAAGCCGTGTTCCCAGCTTCTCTGCAAGCCATCTTCATTAGTCTGGGTTCCAAATGCTTTTGGCAGTTTTGAGCTGTTCAGTCAACTCTCAGAGGACCAAGATTTTGCCAAGAGTTGTCACTGGTTAGTATAGGGAAGAGTTAGCACCGAAGGCAGCTCTCAAAAAGAATAGTTTCAGAAATTTTTTCAGCAATGGCACTCCTGTTCATAGGAATGCACAGCCCCCTGTAGGGACAGTTAAGACAGGCATTGCACCCATCCTCATGTAGATGCTAAAAATAGCATATATATTGCTTTCTTAAATCATACCTGCCTATGTATGAATAAGTGTGTCTATCTATGTTTATTTTTGGAATTTACTTTTATGTCATTAAAGACATAATTTAAATATCAGGAGATCATATTCAGTGATAGATAAATACAGGTGTTTCAGATCATAAAAAAGTATCTTATGATTTACCATGTGTTAGGCTGAAAACCTGAGGGTGTGTGTGTGTGTGTGTGTGTGTGTGCGTGTGTGTTTATATCTAGAAGCCAAATGGCTATAATTCATATCATTCCAGCTATGGAGATATATTATACCTCATATTTATTGATTTGCAACATAGCCCAAGGGAAGGAGATAAATAGAAGCCTCTGAGGAAAAAAAAATTAAAAACTTCTGTTGAAAAGAGAAAAGTAAGATGATTGGTTAAGTTGCCAGAAGTTTGAGAAGTTAATTGAGATCCAGTCTATGAAGAGCTTTCAAAGTCAAAGTAATATTTTAATTATAAACCTAATGCGACTTTCACCTATTTGATATTTGCTGCCAAGGACAATCAGTATATAATTGCGTACCGTTAAACCATATCAGTTCAGGAATCCGAGAAATATGGTATAGATTAAAGAAGACAACCGTCTAAGGGACAGGACAAAATTTGGCTATTGGTTTATGTTTCTGAATAGCAATTTTGCTGGTCATATACTCTGGCCGTTCCTTTATTTCTCTATTCTAATTTACTGCAAATAGGAACTCAGTATCAATGAAGGAACAGCAAGTCACAGGGCAAAAACATGGAATTAACAAGGGTGAAGATTTGGATGCAGCTGAACAACCAACCACTATCATCTCATGGATTCTTTGTGCCTGGCTTGAATGACTAGCATTTAGATCATATTCACATTCCAACTAAATAAATTGATTTTTTAAAACTTAACTTTTTTGAGTAAAACTTACATAAAATCAAATTCATTCATTTTAAATATTCCATAAGGTAACCACTACCATAACACACACACAACATATATTTAAATATAGACAATACACACGTGCAAGTAGACATTATATGTATATATCATTATTTACACATAAATCATATGCATATTGTTTATATAATAATGGTTTATATATGCATAAGATCGTTTTGTATTCAGTTATATAATACATAGTAGAACACTAGCTTCCAAGTGACATTGGGATGTCATGTGAAGCACATTTAACTGGAACTTGGGAAACCTGAATATTAGTGTTTCAGAGAGCCTTGTAATTAGACCCTTCCTGTATAACCAGGTTCTGCAGCCACTCAGAAATGAGGTAAAAGTAAGATGAAAAAGGGATAGTGCCAAGCTGCATCCATCTTGTGCCGGTTTATGAAGGTCAATTATATATGTATCCCCAACTCCTCAGTGATGCCATGGTGGTAGCTTGAAATAAACCGAGGTGGGGTTATTTATGCCATGGGACTCTGCAGAAGCTTCAGATCGAACTGTTCTTTTGTTTATTTGTTTGTTTGTTTACCTTGGAGGGTTAGTTAGTGAACATTTACCAGCACTATTAACTGTTTGGTGTCTGTGGAGAAACCAAAGTATTGCTGTTATTACTAATGCAGGACGTATTGGTGAAATGGACTTCCTAATGCTTAACTTTTCATGTAGACTTCCCATTGTTAAGTAGGAGCGCTGGAAGACTGAGTCCATCCCCCACAGTGGCTGGACCCTCTAATGAGCTCACTGTACAGCCAAGTGCTGTTGGAAACTCATGCTTTACAAAGCTTAGCCTTCTCCAAGGAAGAAAAGGTGTGTCTTGGCTATCTATCTTGGTTATCTGTTCTTGCTTTTACATGCAGCAATAAGATATGCAATCCATCTCCCAAGGATGGAAGGTGAGGGGGTCAAAGAAGGGACAGAGGCTAATGCTAATGGAGCCCTTCCACTTGCAAGAAAATATCACAAGTAGGGAAGACTCCTCCTACCCCACTGGTGCACCCAATACTGGATCTCGGCTAGTTTTGTTTCTCAGTAGTTTGGGGGCCCAGCATCAATGCTTCTAGAATTCTACTTTACTAATTTTTAAAAATTGCCTCAGATAATTTCAGAGGACCCTCTGAGCTCCACATTTCTATTATTTGCAAGTCTAGGTTTCGGTATCTATAGTTTTCTGCAACAAAAGCTTGCATTTCAATGTATTTATAAATTCTAAAGAACTGATCCTTTACACTCTGCAACCCCACCTTTCAGCAGGTCACTTTTGAAAGCTTTTAATAGAGGGCAAATGGGAAGAGTGCCCTGACCTTCTTCTATATGGGACTGAAGTCAGAATGAACAAATAAGCAGTTATGCTAATAAATAACCTGTTCTACCTTCCCTTTAACAGGAAGTAAAGTTTTTTTTTTTCCTTCTGAGCTGATGGTTGGAAATAATTGCCCTTTTACCGGAAAGAATCTCTAGGTGCAGATTCTTGTTGATTTGGTATTATCCAGTAATTGTTAAGGAGGTCAGAGGCCCTCAGGCACATGATTGTTCATCTTCTGTGCTTCTGCTTCTTTCATAACCCTTATCATTCTCTAATGTACCTTGTCTCTCATCAATTCACAATTTCCTTGAGAGCAGGGGTTGTATCCTTCATCTATTCCCCTAATGTCCATTTGAGTGCTTGACATCCAACATTACTAGATGACTCAGGAAATGCATGATGAGTAAAGACTGCTCTGAAGTGTTTGCTTATACCCTGGTCTAAATACATGTGCATACCAAGACTTAGCAGCCCAGTTTCCATGCCTAGATAACCAGTGGTTTTGGAAGAACATCTAACATGAAACCAAACAAAGCAATCACTGTGTGTTTTAACTAAAGGTAACCCTTCAATCTCAACTCAGTTCCCCATTCTAATATACCACCTTGTGTCCTATTAATGGAATTACCTCAAACATCAAGAAAAATCAAGACTCAAGTGAGTATGATTGCAATGACTAATGTGGAAATCATTTTGTTTGATCTTCTAAAGTGTGGGAAATCCCCTCTGCAGGAGGCAGGACCTCTTTGTAAGGAAAGAACTGCTCATGTTCATAGCTGCTACCAAGTGAGATAAACTGGAGGCAGCATAATGATTTTCAAAACCAAATTTTAAGAGAAACCCAAGTTGGAAGAAAAGGCAAATTTTCCAATTTTGCTTCTACTTACCTAGAAGAAGTTTTAAGTAATGACATAAAAATTGATTTATAAAATCACACAACAAATATTTGTGGATCTCCCTCTGTTTATGTTCAGATTATTTAAATCAGAGGGGAAGAAGTACTATATAGATGGCTAGTGTGAAAGAAATATTTTGTACCAGCGATGTGTTAAAAATAGCAAGACAGATTTTATTCAGACTACTGCATTAGACAGACACAACTTCAGTATAAACTGAGCTCAACTCCGATAAAACAAAATCAGGAGGCCTTTTGTCAGGAGGCTGGGTGTGCTAATGGAAAAGTGTTGAGGGCCACTGGGGGAGGAGGTTGGTCGATGTGATTAGACCACCCGTGTTTGCTAACTGGTGCTTACGAAGTTAAGCTCCTACCCTCCCAGAGAGACCAGGAAACAGGGATGCTACTTACCAGATGATTACATTTAAAGAGATGACTCCTAGGACCTTGAGCTTTGTTGATACATTCTAGGAATATTAGATGGATTGAGTGTCTGCTCTGGTATATTTGGTAAATATTACTTGCATTCTCTACTGTGAAGAACTTGTCTGTTGTTGCAGTCCTTACGTAATCAGGTATGTGCTATTATACAAATTAGTACAAAGTGCTGTTTTTCTGTTCAGGACAGTGCTAATTTAAAATAGAAAATCAGGTTAAGCTGCCCTCCAATGCCCCTGATTTCATGTGTGGCCTGATTTTCCTCCTTCCAGAGTTTTCTCTTTTATTCTCAAAGGAAACAGATGTGGACTTTGGATCCACATTCACCCCAGACAACCAAGGGTGGGCCTTACTTACCAGGGTGGAAGAAACATAACAAACTCCTGGTTATTTAAAAATATTTATTACTATCTGACTGAGATAAAGGTGTGGTGGCTTTATCATCCTATTACAGGTTTCCTATGACTAAAGGAGGATGCATTCATTACTAAACTTACTGTCAACATTAACATTTCCCTGTCCCCCACCTCTAGAAAAAGCTGACCAGACACATTACTTCTAGCTGGGAGAGAGCACTGTGTGAATTACTATATACTGAGGTCACCACAGAATAAAACCCAGAATCATTGAATAAATATTTACTGAGTATCTTCTATGTTCCAAACACAACAGTGAGTGTGGTTGAAACAGCAAACTTTGGTACAATATTTCTTATAGTCAACAAATGGCTGATCTTATAGAACAGACAGTACCCATTTATAGAAAACTATAATCAGATTTGACATGTGATCCATGTCCAAGAAAGAATAGATAACACAATCTCTAGAAATTTAGAAGAAGCTTGGTCACTGGGGTCGTGATCTTCATTGATTAAAGGATAAGATAATGTAGTTGATGTTGAGCATTGACTTGCAATCTAATGGAGTCTGGGGGTGCCACATATGATTTTTGTGGAATTGAAATCAAAAGAAAAAAACATGCAAAGATCAAGTTAAGCTTAAAGAAACTGTTAAAAAAAAAAAAAGAAATAAAAGAGCAAAAATCAATGAAATTGAAACCAGGAAAAGAATAGAGAAAAATCAACATAATCAAAAGCTATTTCTTTTAAAAGATCAATAAAATTCATAAACTTCTAGCAAAGCTAACCAAGGAGCAGGGGGAGAAGAGAGAGAAGACACTAATTGCTAATATCAGAAGTGAAAGAGAGGATCATTGCTATTGAGCTCATCAACATAAAAAAAAATAAGAACAGAATGCTATGAACAATTCTATATCCACACAATGTGATAACATGAAATGGATGGATTCCTTGGAATACACAAACTACCAAAATTCACACAAGGAGAAACAGATCATCTGTATGGGACTAAATATCTTAATGGAATTGAATCAATAATTAATTAACTTCCAAAAAAAAAAAAAAAAGAAAGCACCAAAGCCGGATATTTTTATTTCCTAACTCTTTCTGTGAGGCTGGTATTACATTAATATCAAAACCACATAAATATTTCACAAGAAAGGAAAACTATAGACCAATATCTCTCATGAACATAGATGCAAAAATCCACTCCCCAAATGTTAGCAACTAGAGTCCAAGAATGTATAACAAAGTTATTTGATATGACCAAGTGAGCTTTATTCCAGAAATGTGAGGTTGTTTTGACATTTGTAAATCAATTAATGTAATTAATCACATCAATAGGCTAAAGAAAAAAATCAGATGATTATATCAATTGATACATTAAAAGCATTTGACAAGATGAAACATTCATGATTTAAAAAAAAAAGAAGAAAAACTGTCGGAAAACTAATAGAGGTGAACATCTTCAACTTGACAAAGAACTTCTACAAAAAGTCTATAGATAACATCTTATTTAAGGACAAAAACTAGATGCCTTCCAAGATCAGAAACAAGGCAAGGATGCCTTCTTTCATTTCTACTCAACATTTTGCTGGAAGTCCTACATAGTACAATACAGTTAGAAAATAAGATAAAATATACAGATTTCAAGGGCAGAAACAAACAAAATATTTATTCACATATATGCTTGTTTATGTAAGAAATTTTAAAAATGGACAAAAATGCTCCTGGAACCCCTAGGTGAATGTAGCAAATTTGTAGGATACAAAGTTAATGTAGACAAATCTGTTGATTGCTTATACAACAGGAAAGAATGATTTTGAAATTAAATTAAATTTGAACTTGACTTCAAAAGAAACTAACACCAATGCCCCAAGCTGGAACAATTTGAGCAACAAAAAAAAGTAATATTGAATTATTGTCCAAAGTATAAAATAAACATCTGTGAGTCGACACTGATATAAATAAATGACTCAATAAATGTACAGGGGAGGAGAGAAAAATTTCCCAAGCAGAATTCCAAGTAACTCATGTAGATAGTCCATGCTTAGGAGGTACAGCATAACTCCCAGGTCAAGTGTGGGCTGCTCTCTTCCTACCAAAGAGCACAGTGTAGAAAGAGGGTAGAAATAACTCTACAGTAGAAAAATCTGAAAATTCTACCACAGGCAGATGATGAAGGTCAACATCAACAGTGATAAATCATGTTGAAGCCTAAAAAAGTATCATAGCCAAGAGGAGCCTTAAGAGACTAAATATAATATGGCATCCTGGAACAGAAAAATCACATTAAGTAAGAAGTAAGGCAAGGCTTACAAAACTGTCGGAAAACTAATAAAGGCGAACATCTTCAACTTGACAAAGAACTTCTACAAAAAGTCTATAGATAACATCTTGGTCACTGGGTGGCTCAGATGGTTAAGCATCTGCCTTTGGCTCGGGTCATGATCCAGGGTCCTGGGATGGAGCCCCGAGTCAGGCTTCCTGTTCAGCGGGGAGTCTGCTTCTCCTTCTCCCTCTGCCCCTCCCCCTGCTCTTTCCCTCTCTCCTTCTCAAATAAATAAATAAAATCTTTAAAAAAAATGAAGCAAGGGAATCTGAATAAAGTATGAACTTCAGTTATCATAACATATCAACATTCATCCATTAGTTGTAACAAATTTCCACCCTAATGTAAGAAGTTAATGATAGGGAAAACTATGTTGGGGATACACAGGAACATTTGTATTATCTTCCCAATTTTTCTGCAAATTTAAAGGTGGTCTAAATATAAAGTAAAATTTATCTGATGGTTCCAAGACATAGTCATGGCTTAATGCTACTTCTCTGATGGTTCCAAGACATAGTCATGGCTAAGCTAAAATAATTTTAGCTTGTTCAGGAAACATTTCTCATCTATCCCAGTATATTAAGATCTTATTCAGCACCTGTTGCAACCACACCTAATTTTCTAAACTCTTGCTGTAAGCCGCCATGTATTGTCTCTCTTCTCCCCAGTGGGGAGCAATTCAGCAACAGTGGGTTACAACTATTCTATACTCATTAATCTTCTTTTCTCACAAGAAGAATGCCTAACACCTAGCGTGCTTTCTAAAAACTGGTGTTGCATTCGTGGCCTAAGTGCTTGAGTTTTATAATCTCTAGCTGTGAGACTTCCGGTTCCCCAAGACTCTCACAATGATAGAAACCATGCTTTCATTTATTTGTTTGTTTGCTTGTATTTAGGGTACGTGGCATGCAGCAATCATTCATTATACATCTAAATGATAGATGAAAATAAAAGGAGGTAAGGGAGTGAGGAAGAGAAGGTTAAAAGCCAGGAAGGGAAACTGCACTGGAAATGACCCATCTTGTTAAACGTGATTCTGTGGCACAAGAATCAAGCAAAGAAGACTGCTTGGATCCTCGCTTGGGCTGAAGATTGGGAAACACTTTCTAAATGGGAAGCTGGTGTGGAGGGACGAATGTAAGATGGAACAATTGGGAAACAAGACAAATAAGCAGGACTGACCATCAAAACAATCACACAAGGAAAACTATCATAGGAAGAACCACACAAAACCAAGTAGGAAGCTAGGAAAGCCAGAAAAGACTGAATATTTTGAACAGATCATGTGGCAGGGCCTGTGACAACCCTGAGATGGCCTACCCAGCCCTGCAGGGGCACTTATCCCAGAAACCTGGGACAGGCTGCCTTAAATTTAGTGATACTAACTGAGAAACACAGGGACATTGACAAGAAAGAATACCAAGAAATGAATGAACTGGAAATGGGCAGAGTAGTGGTTAAGTTGATTAGGGATGGGCAACACATGGAGTCTTCAGAGGAGGGTAGCATAACCCTACAAACATACATGGAGCCACTAGAGGATTAGAATGAACTGAAACTTCCAACATATGAGAAAAAGAAAATCAGGTGATGTGTTGCAAAGGTGATAGATCCTTTCATACTCTGGGAAACAGAGCCCGAGAACAATATGCAGCCTATTTAAAAATGAAATAATTGCCCTTTCTATCAGCTCTGGAAAGTCGGGCAAGCTGTATCTGCTACCTTTCAGAGGGGTCTAAAATCAAATTAGCATTCTTCTCTAAAGCAGAAGGGAGGAGGGTGTAAGGAATGTCAAGAATCCAAAGAACTTCCAGGATCCAAAGATTGGGCGTGGGGTGCTCTCCACAGTCCTCTTCAAGGGTGGGCGGAGGTTGGTGTCCTGACTGGTTGGACGGGTAGGTGAACTCCTCCACAGCCACAGACACATCTCACTATGGAAAAGAGAAGCTGACAGATGGACTTTTAGCTTTGTGTCCTTAGTGGTTTTGAGACAAATTGTTTCTTCATAAAACACTTATTGAACTTGCCATGGAAAGCAGAGAAAACAGAAATGGTCTTGGGCCAGAAGAGTTACCATCTGAGCATATTCATTCTGCTAATTAAATACTCATCACCAAAGTCTATGGAGATTCTACTTGGCAAGGCCAGTCAAATATGCAAATTATTATTCATCCATAGTTAAAATGTTTACCCCATCCCAGCTGTAGCAGTGGGACCCTAGAAAAAGAGATCTAAAACACTCTCCCAACTTTTTCTCTATTTTAACCCTGTAACAAATGAACTAAGTATTTGGAGACATAATCCATCGTTCTTGTCAGATGTCTGAAATGTGAGTCTTGGCTTTTCTACAGGTGCTAAGAAAAGCTTTATTTTACCTTTTTAAATTTTTTTCTTAAAATTTCAGCTTGATGAACACCTGTTCCCTGAGTCCTGAATCGGTAAATCATAAGATTCAGTCCCATTCCCTTCTAAAGTTTAAGCTTCACATTCAAACCAGAAGAGAAAAATTGACGAACAGAACCTTAGACCCAAGGTACAGAAAGATATTAATTATTTTTCTATCTCTCAAGTGAATTAACAAGCACAGTTTTAACCATTATGAAAAATGTTATTTATTTCAAGACAACTGTGAAATGAAGTATTTTTGTAAGAACTTAAATATTACGGCTATTTTTCTTCTTTAGTAATAGCCTTACATTCCAGAGAAATCTTTTGGTGCTGCAAGAATACAAGGAAAATATAAAACTAACAGGAAAAATACAAATGATATTTTTTCCCCTGGGCTCAGTTTAAATAACAAATCGGTAGCAGAATAAGAGCAGCATGTTGTAACTCTCCTATTGTTATATGTGCCACTGTGAAATCCTGCCTGTATAATTCAGAACACATGACACATAATTGACAGAGAGATATAAAACAGGCTCATAACAGGGGGAATCACCAACAATAACAGGAAATATGGAATTCTCTCTCTCAAGCCTGTCAAGGCACTTCTTGACTTAGTATTAAGAGGCTCCCTCAGAGCTAACACCAAAAACTTTTGAAGAAAACAAGTTTCAAATCATCAAGTAGTAGGTGGTGGGTGAACTAGTCAAGTGTGCAGGCTCATAAAAGAGAGAGAAAAATATATTTTAAGTAAATCTTAGAAATTGTTTTCTTCTGGATATACTCATGTCCTTTTCTTTTTAATTAAAAGGAATTATTTGGGAAATGTTTATTGACTGTTATATTAGCTGCACCAAGCACCAAAGTGAAGCATGTAACATTTATTCCAAGAATATTTGCAAGACACCTGCTATATGCCAGGGGTCTTTCTAGACTCTGACAATGCAATGTTGAAAAGTTAAATAAAAACACAAGTAAAATAAGGAGCATATGAAAGTATATTCAGGGGCACCTGGGTGGCTCAGTTGCTAAGTGTCTGCCTTCCTCTCAGGTCATGATCCCAGGGTCTTGGGATCGAGCCCCGCATGGGGCTCCCTGCTCCGCGGGAAGCCTGCTTCTCCCTCTCTCACTCTCCATGCTTGTGTCCCTCTCTCTCTGTGTCTTTCTCTGTCAAATAAATAAATAAAATCTTAAAAAAAAAAAAGAAAGTACATTCAACCCAAACCTTCTAGTAACTTCTTCCTCAATCCCTCACCAAGATTTTTAATCCTGTGGACCATTCCACTGAATTGAAAACAGATACTCAAAGAAGAACTTGTACGCAAATGTTCATAGTAGTTCTACTCAAAATACTCAAAAGGTAGAAGCAACACAGATGTCCATTGACAAATAGATACAATGTATATCTGGACAATGAATGCTATTCATCTTTAATAAGGAATGAAATACTGACACATGCTACAACATGGATGACATTTTACAACATTATAAGTGAAAGAAACCATGCCCCAGAAAACCACATAAATATGGATTCATTTATATGAAGCATCCAGAATATGTAAATTCCCAGAGACAGAAAGTGTATTGGTGGCTTCAGGGGCAGGAGGTGGAAGTGAGCAGAACAGAGAGTGACTGTCTAGTGAACAGGTAGTTTTTTTTCAAGTGAAGAAAGTGTTCTACAATTTGGTAGCATTGTGAATATACTAAATGCTGCTGAGTTGTACACTTTAAAATGGTTAGTGTCATTATGTCAATTTTACCTCAGTAAAAACCTCTATAAACAAAATGACGTTATCCTAATGTCTGGTTGTGCTGAGAATATAAATTGCTCTGCCAACTAAAGTAGATTGTCACACAATTGATTTGATTGGGGCAACTGTCAAGATGGCAGAAATCACTGAAATAACCAAGTCCGGTTGGGTAACTATGTCTAGACATTGTCCTAGCCAGAGGTCTCTTCAAAATCATTACCATGCAAGTTGTTTTAGGGGTTTGGACATGGCCTTTGGTTGACTAAATTTGCATGGTGAGGAGAATGTCGTACAAAAGCCAGGAGACAGCAATTCAAATTTACTTGAAGACCTTAAAGTTTGACTTAAGGCTTGGAAAAGAAGCAGTGATTTCCAAGAAAGAAATAAGCTATAACATAATTTGGGAGGCCTTCAAATCCCTAGTTTGAAGTAAATTAATAAATTATTCATTCTACACACTAAATAAATATGCATAACAGATAAACAATCTTTAACTGGAAATTAAAGTCACTGCTAAGCTTGTCTTTATCCATATAAATCAGATCATCAATTATTATTTCTTCCCACTGTGTGGACTCTTAATATCTGTAAAGTGGAGATAGTGACCTTCCTCACAGCGATTAGAAGCATATTGGAAACAACTAAGTTCTTGGAAAAGACATACTTTATTAAGTCTATAAAATGATACTTAAAATGCAGGTTTTTTCAAGGGATAACAAGAGAGGGGAGAAACTGTAGAAGTGAGACACAATTTGGGAAATGAGAGAGCAATAGGCCCCACCCTATTTTTCCCTATATCTGATTTACGTTAGTTTTGCTATGATTAGCTACGAAATTGTATTTGAAACTCATTTTTCCAGGCACATATGTTCAAAATGTAAACATTCTCTTCAGGCTTCTCTTTTTCTTGAATACCCCCTTCCACCTCCCCAGCAAATCAGTGATTCTAAAATCTGATTCTAAAATCTAAAATCTAAAATCAGTGATTCTAAAGTTTTTTTTAAATGAATGTATCATCCATTCTTTTTTAGTTTTTCTTACTTCCATTGTTATCATGGTAGGTGTATTATTCAAGATTCTTCAGAGAAATGGAATCAATAGGAGATTTTATATACATGCATTGTAGGAATTGGCTTACATGATGATAGGGCCTGAGAAGTCCTGAAATCTGTCCATCTGTCATCTGCAAGCTGGAGAACCAAGAAAGCTTGTGGTGTTTTTTGGTCTGAGTCTGAAGCCTGGAAAACATGTGTGAGGGCAGAAGAAGCTGGGTATCCCAGTTCAAACAGAAAGAGTGAGTTGGCCTTTCCTCAACCTTTTTGTTCTATTTGGGCTTTCAGTGAATTGGGTGATGATGTCCACATTGGTGAAGGCATCAATCTGTACTACTCAGTCAACCTATTCAAATACTAATGTCTTCTTGAAGCACCCTCTTAGACACACTCAGAAATGATGCTTTACCAGCTCTCTGGACATTCTTAGCCCAGTGAAGGTGAGACATAAAATTAGGCATCACCATAGGTAAAACATCTTTACTTGGAAATTAAAAAGTCAGAGCTAAAACATGTCATGATTTACATAAATCACACCATCTATTGTTATTTTTGTAAATGTTAATTCATTTTGTCTGTAAGATGGTGGTAAGTGCTTCCATCTTAGAGATTTTGTATATATTACAATGATGAAATTCTTTGAAAAATAACACATATTATTTTTTAAAATCAATTAGCCAACATATAGTACATCATTAGTTTCAGTTATAGAGTTCAGTTATTCATCAGTTGCATATAACACCCAGTGCTCATCACATCATGTGTCCTCATCAATGCCCATCAGCCAGATACCCCGTCCCCCAACCCACCTCCCCTCCAACAACCCTCAGTTTGTTTCCTGTATTTAAGAGTCTTTCATGGTTTGTCTCCCTCTCTGATGACTTCCTATTCAGTTTTCCCTCCCTTCCCTTATGATCCTCTGCACTCTTTCTCATATTCCACATATGAGTGAAACCATATGGCAATTGTTTTTCTCTGATTGACTTATTTTGCTCAGCATAATACCCTCCAGTTCCATCTATTGATGTAAATGGTAAGTATTCATCCTTTCTGATGGCTGAGTAATATTCCATTGTGTGTATGTGTGTGTAGTGTGTGTGTGTGTGTCTGTGTGTGTGTGTGTGTGTGTATCTCACATCTTCTTTATCCATTCATCGACAGATGGACACCTTGGCTCTTTCCACATTTTGGCTATTGTGGACATTGTTACTGTGAACTCTGGGGTGCAAGTGCCCTTTCGAAACACTACATTTATATCTTCGGGGTAAATACCTAGTAGTGCAATTACTGGGTCCTGGGGTAGCTCTATTTTTAACTTCTTGAGGAACCTCCATGCTGTTTTCCAGAGTGGCTGCATCAGCTTGTATTCCCACCAACAGTGTAAGAGGTTCCCCTTTCTCTGCATCCTCACCAACATCTGTCATTTCTTGACTTGTTAATTTTAGCCATTCTGACTGGTATGAGGTGGTATCTCATTGTGGTTTTGATTTGTATTTCCCTGATGCCAAGTGATCTTGAGCATTTTTTCATATGTCTGAAAATGGCACATATTAATTCCACTGCAATACTACTGAAAAAACTAGGTTGGTCTCTTGAGTGATGTTGAATATTGTATTAGTTACCTATGGCTGTTCCAAATCACCCCCAAACTCAGCCACTGAGAATGATAAATATTTATTCTTTCAAGGTCTTTATGGATCATGAATTTGAGAGTGGCTTAACTAGGTGACTCTGGCTCAGGATGTCTAATGAGTCTGCAAATAAGACACCAGCTATGGGTGGTCATCTCAAGCCTTGAATGGAAGATTCTGTCTCTCTGGATGTTGGCAGGCCTTGGAAGATCCTTCACTCAGGTGGTAGGAAGTCTCAGAAGATCTTCAAGTTTCACTCATGTGGGCCTCTCTACTGAGCTCCTTCAGGGCAGGGCTTCCCCCAGACCGAGTGACCTAAGAGAAAGCAAGAAAGAATGCCCAATATAAAAGCCACCATCTTTTACAATATAAGCTTTGAGGTGGGAATCCATCATTTGTGCCACATTCTTTTCATGAGAAGTGAGTCTCTAAGTTCAGCCAACATTCAAGTGGAGATAATTGCACAGGATGTCAATATAAGGAGGCAGGTGTTGCTGGGACTCTCTTGAAGGCTGTCTCCCACAAATAGAAAATATATGTTATTGATTTTAACAGCTCATTGTGAAAAGAGCCTTGACTTTGAATCCAGAACTGGTCACTAATTATCTTCTGAAAACTTGGGTAATTTTGTTAAACTCTTAGAACTTCTGTTTTCTTCTCTTGTAAATTAGTATAATCATACACATCTCACAAGGTTGATGGGAAAACCAAATGATGATAGTCATGGCAGATGCCGTAAAGTGATAGCACAGGGTTGTCATTGGCAATCACCACCAAACAGAAGAGAGGCATCTACTTATTGAAATCCCTTAAATGTTTCCAATATATACATGCCAGCATTCTCAGGAGAAGGAGGACACAAAATTGCCCTGACCATCTGAGACTGGCTACCGAATTATATAATCATTAAGGGGTCATTCCTCATCTTTTCCCTTGATCCTGTCTCAGTGGCTGCCCTCAATCTCCATCTCATTTAGCTGCCGAGGCATTTCAGATGGGTCACTGACTGGTGGGAAGACATACCATACGTTCATGCGTAAACATAAATTTTCAAATTTTAAAGCAAGTGTATTGCTAGTGGATTCTCTGTGTAAGAATCACCCTTAAAGATTGGGAAAAACTGAATTTTTACTATGCTCTTTCAAGCTCAGAGTTTGTACCACTGTCCCAGGAGACCTGGCAATCTAATTGTTTCTGTTAAGGGAATGTTTACAAGCTTTAAGTCTACAAAAACATGTGTTCATCTAGGTGAAGACATGCTGGGGGAGTGTGTAAATGTGTTTGAAACGTAGCAATGTTTTTATATAGCAATGAAGTGGATTTAGCAACATCTCTGGAAGATCTCTGCCTCTAACTTGCCCTGTCATTGAAAGCACCAGGCTTGGAATCCCTCTTTATTCCTATATTCTTACCTCCAGTTTGATGAACCAATTTCTAGAGAACAGCCTTGCACTTTACTGATCTGCTGCTCCTACGAACAAGCCTTCTTTTTCATGAACTTCAAGGATTGTCATGAGGTGGCCCAATCCAGGCCTTGCAGTCTTTGGCAAAAACATTTTGTTCAGGTACACAGCACCTATAATCTTAATTTACTTGGACGAAGAATCTCTGGGGCTACATTTCCAGTGAATCTGCAGATAGGACTTGAATTGGGGAGAGTTTTCTGCTCTCACTGTTGCACTGATCCACTTGTACCCACGGGCAGGCACAACCTAAGGAATCCTGAGTTATGTTGTTTGTGTGTCTCTCTCACCATTTATTTAATCCTGCTTCAGACTCTGTGCTAATTCATCTCTACCTTCCCCATGCTGAGCATTTAAGAAATGCTCAGCCAATGTTTTATTGAATGTAAATATGTATTGACTATAAAACATAGCAGATGTATACAAGAAGTACACAGAGCTTTATGAAATAAGGAAGACGGGGGACCATGGGTTCCAAACAGAAAATAATTGCCACCCATATGTTTACCATGCAGAGCTTTGTGAATATCAATAGAAGAATGAGGAAAGAGGTGACTTTAAAACTTAAAAGTCAGTGCCATTTCTTGTTTTTGAACATTGAAAATGACCAGAGCTTCTCAGCTAAAATTTCCCGGTCTATCCACAGACAACAACTAGCATTAAGTCATATTTAAAAGCTAGATTGATTTTACTAATTGTTTCCCATTAATCAGCACACAAATATTTGTAACCATATTGTATATCTATAACCATAAATTCTCCTAGTAGAGCATTAGACACAGGGTACCCGTACGGTGTCATCTCTGTCTTTGAAAAACATTGACATTATGGTCAGAAAGGGCCATGATTTTACCTCTACTTCAAAGACAACTTGTACTGCTATTAATAATAAGAGGAAGAAGAAGGGAAGAGGAAGAAGAAGAAGGAGGAAGAGGAGGAGGGGAAGGAAGGGGAGGGGAGGAGAAGGGGAGGGGGAGGGAAGGAGGGGGAGGGGAGAAGAAGGGGGGGAGGGGAGGAGGAAGACAACAACAGAAATAGTAGTAGCAAGCAATCCCTTGCATATATTGAGCGCTGCATTAAGTAATTTACATGGGTAAGCTCACAGTTACCTTACAATGAAGACACAATTTTTCTCCCTAATTTACATTGGGGTTTAGCAAGGAGGTACCATGTTGGCAAATTTAAATAACTTGGCCAAGGTCAAAGTTGAGGATATAATTATTCAGTGCCAGGCTGTCTGAACCTCAGAGTATATTATGATCACTTTACAGATTACTCTTAATTTCATCTTGTGGCTGAGCAAACTGAAGCTCAACACAATTGCCCAAGTTCAAAAGAGCAAAGACGTGGAAGAGGAAGCACTGGACTTGGTTCTCTGGGACTCCCAGGAGAGAGCCCCTACCCTACAGAGTGACGCCAAATCTTCTGTCGGGACTGCCTTCTTATCTTGCCAATGATCTGGTCATAGGTTCAGTGCTGACTACCTCTTTCCAACACCTGGTGCCTTTACAATTTAAATGACCACAGGACAAAAAAAAGTTTAATTTGAAGCAGTAAAAGTATAGGCTTTGGAATCAAAATTTACTTCAAATTTTGTCTAAACTTGTTCAGTAGCTTTGCAAGCTGAACAAGTTATTCACATTTTCTGTGCTTCCACTGGTTCCATTTATCCCTTCAACCGTATTGACCTGGTTCCAATTCTGTCCCAGCATCTTTCCAGACCCCAGAGAGCTAGCAGTAAACAAAACTAAACCCTAACCTCAGGGAACAGATAGGCTCGTGGGAC
The DNA here is from genome assembly GCF_037043125.1 of Eumetopias jubatus. Taxonomy (NCBI): domain Eukaryota; kingdom Metazoa; phylum Chordata; class Mammalia; order Carnivora; family Otariidae; genus Eumetopias; species Eumetopias jubatus. The sequence continues at coordinate 194,210,395 of NW_028274808.1, read as the reverse complement.
ACATAAATAATATACATTGAAAATGTAAAGAATATTTAAAAATAAAGAGAGGCAGGGAGTAAATGAAGGGATGTAACTTAAAAACAAGGTGGCCATAAAAACTGGTAATCCAAATACTATTATTTTACTTTGTGTTGAAATGAAATGTCAATAAACCATGGATTATGCATTTCCTTCTGTTTCCAGAGTTGGAGGCCACCCTGTAGAGTGGTCAGCTAAGGTCTTTCTGGAAAGATAACATTTGGGAGAGGTTTAAATGAACAGAGACTGTGAACCATGTGATAATATGGAGGGAGAGGAGAGAAAAAACAGTAAATGGTAGATACTTTAGTTTGTGCAAAAACACATAAGATCCCATTGCCAGAAAGTGGGGGGCTGGGATGGTGGGAGGGGTCAGGCTGGTGTGCAGGCCTCAGTGACCACAGTTGGGACTTGGGGTTTTAGTCTATAGATGATGGAAAATCACCTAGTGGTTTTGAACAGAGGCCTGCCATGCTCTCATTTCCTGTTTAAAATGTGACATTTTACACAGGAGATGATCCTTACTTAACTTGTAGGCTGCATGCAACCATTATTTGAGATAAACTATGAAAAATGGGCCCCTCCCCACTCCTGGCACAAAGCAGATTTCCACAAATATTAGTTCTTGCCTGTCTCCTTCCCTTATTTATTCCCTAGGCTTAGATGTCCACAGACAGAAGGCAGCATTCTTTAGAAGGGGGACACTCATTGTATATAGGAACCACATATATACAATGGAATATTACTCAGTCATCAGAAAGGACAAATACCCAACTTTTACATCCACATGGATGGGACTGGAGGAGATGATGCTAAGTGAAATAAGTCAAGCAGAGAAAGTCAATTATCCTATGGTTTCACTTATTTGTGGAACATCAGGAATAGCAGGGAGGACATTAGGAGAAGGAAGGGAAAAATTTGGGGGGGAATCAGAGGGGGAGATGAACCATGAGAGACGATGGACTCTGAGAAACAAACTGAGGGCTCTAGAGGAGGTGGGTGGGGGGATGGGTTAACCTGGTGATGGGTATTAAAGAGGGCACATTCTGCATGGAGCACTGGGTGTTATGCACAAACAATGAATCATGGAACACTACATCAAAAACTAGTGATGTATTGTCTGGTGACTAACATAACATAATAAAATTAAATTAAAAAAGAAGGGGGGCACTCAGCGGGGCTGTTTCCTTGGAATGGAGCTCACTCTCGTTCTTTGGCTGCCAGTTGGGCCTGGGTCTGAGTGGTCTTTCAACACTGGTTTTGGCAAAGTCCCTGGAGAGACTGGCAAATGCAGGGACAGTATGAGGACAAAAGTCGGAGGGCGATTTGATCCAAGTGGGAGGCAGATAGTGAGGGAATTAATTCAAGTCAAGGGAAGAAAAAATCGAGGGAGAGAAACGCAGGCAGTGGATGCATATTGGAATGGCGAGTGACTGAATGTCACCTTTTCTGCTGCAGAGGCATGGCCCACTAGCAGGGCACTCTGCAGTGGCCCAGAAAGCCTACTGGAAAGGCCTATCTCTCAGGAGGAGGCGGGAGGGGTTCCAACACTGAGCACAGAGGGGTGGGCTCAGCCCTCCTGCAAACAGCTGATGAATGGCAAAACTGGCTTTCAGTGTTGGTAAAAGCGCCCTCGAGGGAGCTGATGGCTTATACGATTGCTTCCAAAAGGAAACTCTTTCCCTCAGATGATTGCAAACTGGATCAAATGGAACTCCACAAGCCGACCACATTTTCAAACGTAGTTGGCTCAGGTAAGGATGTTGCTTAGATCAGGGTTTGCAAATTCACGAAAACTTCATTTATTTTTGAGAACCTTCTATATGCCCAGGACTCCCTAAAGGGGTTGCAACTGAATACCGGTCAAAATCCCTGCTTTCTTAGAATGGAATTTATAGGGGTCAGGGGATAGACAAAAAAACAGAGAATATGCTAAATATAAGACATTACCAGTGGTGATAAATTCTGGGGTTAAGAGGGTTAGCAGGTGTGAGGGGTAAGTAGGGAGGATCTGATGGAAGCTCTGTCTGAGAAGGTGACAACCCAGCCCCTGGGGAGAGGGTTAGTCTTGAGCTCTGGGGAGGCAGGACCTCTTCCCTGTTAGAGGGAAGAGCAGGAAAGGTCAGCACAAATGAATGAGGTGAGCGAAGGAGGGAAGCTCAGTTGAGGTCAGAAGGGGTAGAGCCACAGGTCTTGCAGGCTTTTATGGAAGTGGTGAGATGTGACCCACAGTCACGTGAGCAGAGGAGTGACATGAGGTGTTCTGAACTTGCTTTAAAGCGAAATTTGGACTGCTGTGCTGAGAAGACTACTGGGGGCTTCAGAACAGAAATGGGAAGACTGGTTAGAGCAATCTGAACCAGGGATGATGAAGACCCAGACCCAGACATTGTGCTGCAGGCAGTAAAAGGGCGGGAAGATTATGGGCCTATTTTAAATTTAGAGCCAACAGGGTAGGTTGATCTATTAGATCGGGTGTACAAGGAAAAGGTAAGGGGTCCTTTGAAGAGTAGAAGGACTTTGGAAGCAAGTTGGATGCTGGCACTGAAGGGGGCTTAGGAGCTCATTTGGAGGGCTACTGAGCTGGACGTGTCTAGTATATATTAAAGTAGAGGTGTTCTGAAGGCCGAGCAGTATTCAGGGGAGTTTCCTTCTCTCATGCTGACTCTGATGGTAGGTAGGGGTCAATCGGAGTGCTGGGGGTTCAAGATTCAGAAGACCCATGATGGCTCAGAAGGAGAAAGACAGGATTGAAGAGCAGGGCTGACCATGCTTATGGCAATACAGAATACTTGGAATGGACATCCCTTTTTAAAAATATCAGTGAGTCTTTTCCTTAAATTAGAAGACTCACATAGTTTAAATTTTAGAAGTATAATTTTGAGCTCCAGTGGCTCCAGGTTACACTGTCTTTTCCAGTTGGCTTTATTACCCCTCAGAGCTGGATTTAAAGGAGAGCTCTTTCTGCTCCTCAAGCAGATTGGGTGGTGGATTCAGAAACCCCCTATGACTCTTACCAAGAGGGTGCCCCATCCCTATCTCTCACAATACCAGAGGTCTCAGCTGAGACACCTTACCCCACAAAGAAGCTGTGATTAGAACTGATGATCTGCTTTTTGGACGAGCCCCATCAAGCCTGTATCTTTGTTTACCTCCTGGTCTCCTAATCTCTCTCCACGTACCCTTTCCTCTAAGGCGCAGAGGCGTTCTCCTCAGATTTGATTTGGCTTCTCCCAAATTCTTTACAGTCTCATACACTCTTCCAAGGTGACCTCAGAAAGCATTGCCTCTCATTAACAAACCAGAAGAGAGCCCTGTAATTCTGCATGGCCCCAAATTCACCCATCTGTCTATATCTACACCTGTATATCCTCTTTCCTACCTATTCTAACCTCCTTCCCTACTGCAATAGATCAACGTCCTCCCTCCTGTGAAGGTAAATGCTGGATTTATGCAGCAAATTCTATAAACAATTGCTTACTCAGGTATTTCACTTCTGTGATTTTCCCTTTCCTCCTGCAGTATCAAGATTCTTTGCTCAATCACCTCTAATATACCCTGTCGTATAGTACAGAACATTCTGTAATAGCTCCCCCCAATCCTGGCACTGTAGCTACCTGCCTCCTTCTCTAGTTCACTTCAAGCAGATGCAAAGGAAACCTGGCCCTACTCACTGCCTCTCCCACACTGACCTTTCTTTCTTGAACTCACTCCCAACTGCTCTTTCCCTCCATCTTACCACTAGGACTGCTTTGGCCAAGATTACTGGTGACTTCAACATTGCTAACCCCATGGCCTGTTCAAGTTCTCAAGTAGCTGACCTGTTGGTGGTGTTGGGAGAACAAAACCGTTCCTTATCTAACACATTCTATTTGTTTAATTTCCCCTGATTTTCCTCATGTTTTAGCAGCTGAGCCTCCTCAGTCATCTTTGTTGGGTTTCCTATCTTTTATAGAAAACTTGCTCTTATGAAAATTAATTTAAGTAATGTCTCTAAACTACCTAGTAAATGTACCACACGGTCAGTTCTCTCCCTCCACCCCATCCCTGCGTGTGTGTGTGTGTGTGTGTGTGTGTGTGTTGGTTTTGTTTTGTTTTCTTTGTTTTTCAGTGTGATTCAGTTTGTTTCAAGGCACTCCACTGAGCACTTTTGCAGTAGTTTAGAGCTCACATTTTGAAATAGTTTTCTCTCCCACCTCACTGCCTAGGCTATCTCACTGAGTTTCATGGCTTACTAAAACAACTGTACAATTAACATTCACAAATTAAATTTCAGCCCATCGTCTTTTACCTGAGCTCCACACTCAATGCATCACTGGCATGTCCAAGAAATTCTTCACGGTTCATATGTCCAAAGGAGACCTGTCAGAACACTGCACACAACATCTTTTCTAGTGCAGTAATGTCATCACCATCCTATCAGCTGCCTCGGTCAGAGATCTAGTGGTCATCATCAAATTCCTTCTTTCCTTCAAAATCTTTATGCAATATCTCACCACGTCCCATGAGCTACACCTTTCTAATGTAGATCGCATTCAACTATCTTTTACCATTTCCAGGGTTGAATTATTTCATCCCTGGGCTATCAAATACTCTTACTGATCTCTCCACTTCCACACTTGCTTTCCCAAAGATTTATAACATAGCACTTTGTTTTCTAGTTTGCCGTCTTTTTTTTTTTAAACTAAGATGTAAGATCTACTGATAAAAATGACTTGCCTTTTGTCTTCCAGTATATACTCTGTGCCTTGAAGTATGTAGCCTGGCACAAAGCAGGTACATAATATATGTGTTGAATGGATGCACAGAGAGTGAATGAATGCGTATGGTTTGAAGATGGATCATGAAAGCTTATTTGAAGAATAAAAACATTCAACAATATTAAGGTAAGTGTTATTTTTCTGATGTTGCTTGGCTTATTTTATTCACTTGAGCTACTGATACAGTAAACAAAGAACCACCCAGATATCTAGAAATTATAGTCTTGGCTATGGTGTAAACTTGCTATTTAATTACAGGCAAAAGCAGTCATCTATCCGGTACACAATATACCTTTCTCTAAAATAAAAGGGTTGATTTGACTTCTCAGTTCCCATTCAGCTTTCATAACTTAATTTTGTATCTAATTTAAAGCACCAAATTATTGATTCTAAGCAGCTTATATGTTTACAATTGTTTTTCTGTCTTACCCCAAATAAATAAAACCAGTTTTAATTTATAGCTTGGAAAAATTCTTACCACCCCTTTTTATATAAGGAACTGCAATTTCTGCCCTCAAGAAGTATCTCTATTGGTTGAGGTGTTTTATTTAATAAATGTTGTTAAATAAATTATATATAACATGTTTAATATTTAATATATGTTCTAAATATGTATTGTGTGTATTACATATACCTATGTACTGTGTGTAAAATATATTCCAAAAGTTCCAGTGGTCTACTGCAGCCTGCTTATTGTAGGTCATGAACGCTCATTGTTAACCATTCAGGAATCTGGGGAGCCAGATATCAAATATTTATAGCTTAAAAGTAGCCAAGGAAGAAGACTCAGAAGTCAGCAAACACTACAATTAGGGGGTTTTGTTTCGTTTTTTGTTTTCCCTGGAAGGGAAGGCTGGTTTACCAGCAGACCACAGCCAGTGGTTTCTTCTTATTCCTTTTTTTTTTTTTTTTTTTTTTGTCACCAGAGCAATTAAGGATATCTCTCTTCCCTGTCTTTAGGGCAAGAAACACACACAAACACAGAGACACGACTGAAAGAGAGAGAAAATTACTAGCAGTGTCTTAACTAGGTACTTTGTAAAGTGCAAATTTCTTGATTTTCAGAAAAGCATTGTATATTTCATGTGTTCATTCTGTACATGTGGAAATTGAAGGCAGGAGTCATGAATCATCCCCTCCATTGTTTTCTCTTTTCTTTCTTTTCTTTTTTCCCCTCTTTCCCTCCCTCCTGCCCTTACCCCCTCTTCTTTCTTTTAACGAAGACATTGTTTAGAGAAGAGATTGACTGGGCTTTTGTGAGTAAGACTCTGAATTACTATATAAATTTTAAATATATATAAATTTTAAATATATATATTTGTATGTGGGTACATATAGATTATATGTTTAAATATATATATTTGCATATTATATATGTAAAATCCAGAGCTGTAGGTAGAAGTAGTAAATGAGACAAGGAGAAAGTAAGAGGAGATATTGAAAATAAAGTATGTGAGACACCAAAATTAAGGTCCATGCGGGAAAGTGTGGAGAAGGAGGTAGGACAACTCTATTAGTGTGGTGTGGACTAAGAAGAGTAAGAGTGGGGTAGTAAAGAGGGGACTGGCTTAAGAATCTTCATTCATGCATTCAACAATTAAATATTCCATAACTGTGATGAACCACATGGAGGCATTTTTGACAGTTGGGACATTTTGAGGTGTTTTAGACTTGGAACTTTTTCTTAAGTAAACACATATATCTAGGTAATATAATCTGTATGAGGCAGGCAACATAAGATTTAAGAATGTTCTGTTGATCAGGGATAGTACAGTAGTCAGAGCTCCCCAGAGAACAGAAAATAGAACCAGTAGCTTTATTGTAAGGGACAGGTTTACATGATATAGAGGCTGAGAAGTCTCACAGTCTACTGTCTGCAATCTGGAAATCCAGGAAAACCAATGGTATAGATTCCAGTCCAGGTCTGAAGACCCAAGAACCAGGAGTGCCAAGGGCAGAAGATCAATGACCCAGCTCGACAGTTGGACACAATTAGTTCAACCTTCTTATGCTTTGTCTCTTCCTTCTATTCAGGTCTCCAGTGGATCGGATGAGGCCCACTCACACGGGAGAAAACCATCTGCTTTACTCAGTCTACCAATTCAAATGCTATTCTCTTTGAGAAATACCCTCACAGACACATTCAGAAATGTTTAAGCAGCTACCTGGGCAGTGTATGACCCAGTCAAGTTGACAAGTAAAATTAACCATCATAAGTGGGTAAGATTCTGGCATTAGAATATCATAATATTGACGATGTTTTTTACAAAAATAATAGAACTTTCCTGGAATTGGAAACTTGAAATCACCTCTCAGAACAAAGGTACCAAGAACTCCATGGGGTAGGTTAGTGCAGTGGCTACTGGGAATCCAGATCACATACAACTGCTCAGTAAGTGCCATTTTAGTGGAACAAATGGGACGACAATACCCTTCTCTATGGAAGGGGTCACACTAAAATAATGTATTAGTTTTCTGTCACTGTATAGCAAATTGCCACAAATTTAGCAGCTCAGACCAACATAGATTTATTATCTTCTAATTCAGCTGGTCAGAAGTCTCAGCAAGCTAAAATCAAGGTGTTAGCAGAGTCACGGTTCTTTCTGGAGTTTTTAAGGGTAGGGTGTAAGTAAAAACAAAAACAAAAACAAAAACAAACATACTAAGTTGAGACTGGATTGCTAGAGAGCCACAGCATTTGCTCACCTGTTCTGTAATTACAGGAGTTGGAGAAAATGAGAAAGCAGAGATGGTGTGACGACCTGACCCTCTGCGATTTTTGAGATGAAGGGAAAGTGTGCTTTGCCAGTTCCCAGGCACTGCAGATATATTTGCTCAGGTGAACAGATGAACCTGGGGCTGCAAGTGTGCTGGAGACCACTGCAAACAAGGGAAAAGCAAGCAGTCTAATAACACACAGCACCACTGGCAAAAGTACTCCCACTGACCAAACTCTTCTCAGGCTCTTTTTTTTTCTTTTTTTAAGATTTATTTTATTTATTTGAGAGAAAGAGAGCAGGAGAGTGGGGGTGAGGGGCAGAATGAGAGGGAGAGAGAAACCCAAACAGACTCTGTGCTCTGATATGGGGCTTAGTGTCAGGACCCCGAGATCAGGACCTGAGCTGAAACCAAGAGTCGAAAGCTTAACCCTGCTGTGCCACCCAGGCACCGTTTCTTAGGTTCTTCTAAGCTTGTTCAAATAGGCCTAACTTTTGGGCTTCTGTGTTTATCTTTGTATTTTCCAATGTTAGCAAGAACTCTGCTCAGTTTAGTGAGAATTCCCCATCGTCTATATCTGACTACGTTGATGTGAAATTGAATTCCTCAGTCATCCCATGGGTCCAAGTTCTGTCGGATCACCCCGGCCTGTCTTCAAGAACAATCCTGTTAGGTCATTTTAATCAGAATTCTGTCTTATCCTTGATGTTTCCTCTTAGAGATTTTTCTTTTTTTTTTAAGTAGGCCTCATGCGCAGTGTGGAGCCCAACATCTGCCAAACTCAGTACCCTGAGATCAAGACCTGAGTTGAAATCAAAAATCAGATGCTTAACCAATTGAACCACCCAGGTGCCCACCTCTTAGTGATTTTCCATCCACCAACTCCCACCCTCCCTGCTCCTTGGCTATAAACATTTATATCCACTTTTCCTTATTGTGTTGGAGTTGAACCCAATCACTCTCCCTCACTTCGAAACCCCATTGGAGTGGTCTTTCCTGCTATTTTGATGACCCTTCTTGAATAAAGTCTGCCTTACCTCTCTTTAACAAGTGTCACAAATAGGGTTTTCTTTAGCACCATTGATACCTAAAAAAAAGGTAAATCTTAAATATCTCACCAACAAGACTCGCACTCATCTACAGTGAACCAATAGGCACTAAGCTGGAGACGGTGGATAGAGATCATCGTAAAGGAGGCGGACACCTCATCACATCCACCATGTGACTGAGCTTGAGCATCACCATGTCATTAACTTCTTTCTCCTTTTCAAAATTGGAGCAAGTATAGAGAAAGGGGAGGTGATAGTAAACGAGTGGATCATGACTCAGTCTATATTCCAGGCTGTAGGAAGTTCAAATGAAGCCTGTCCTGGAAAAAAGAGAGTTTAGCATTATTAGCCTGGATTGTGAAAATAAAGCTATGTTTCTATTACAGAGTTCAGTCTCTTCAATTAAACTAATTAAAATAGGAAAGAGCAGATGGCAAAGGTGCACAAATAAGAATGGATTAATAGGACATCAGAAAGTAAGATCGAAACCAGTTCACAGAGGACCCCACCTCTCTGGTTTAAGGAGTGTGATTTTGATGCTGTCAGCTACAGAGCTGCAGATGGAAATAATTGAAGGGGTAACTTTAGAAACAAACAACTGCCAGGAGACCTGCAGTCTTTTTGGAGCTCTACCATTGTTGAACTAAGACACTGGGGCCAAGTCATGGTGGAATGCTTAAATCATCTCAGTTGTAAAAGAAGGAATATTGCTATTGAAAAAATAAGGGAATCTTGAGTACAGACTCAGCGTAAGTTGCTGGCACAGAGGCTTAAAAAGGTAGGTGATAAAGTCAGAGGCGGGTCAAGGATGTGTCTGCTCTTGTAATTTGGAGGAAATAGGCACCCACATCAGTAGAAGTGACAGCAAAGGAAAGGGGAGCCCCAGTATAGAGACCTGGATCATGGTAGATAGAAATGCACACCATGACTTTGAGATCTAAGTTTTGGGTTCTTCCTTAGAGGACAATGAAATTGAACAGCTAGATTTGTCCCCTGAAGCATCTTCACTCTCACTTTGCCAGCCAGCTCATGTGCTGTTGGAGAGACTACGGAATTATATTGGGAAGGAACTTTGCACGTTCTCAAACAGCCTATTTTTGGGAGCATGAATAATTACTCCAGATGGCTGTTTAAATCTGTTGGCATTGTTTCTACTGTACATTCATTGTTTAGAGACCCATTTTGTTAGATCTCAAAGAGAAGTACAAAGTTGCAATAGTCCTCATATTTAGCATTGATCTCTTTTGTAAGCTTTTAAAAAAAATTTCCACTGAGAGAAGATTAACAGAGCTGCTGATAGGAAGATTTTTAATAAATTACGTTGGCAGTGGAGACAGAGAACTCCCTCTATAAGAACACAGTTTTAAATTCCAGTGGTTGTTCTCTGTGTGTGGATGTGTGTGTGTGTTTGCAGAGATAGATAACACCTTGTATGGTTTCCTTGATTTAATTTTTTATGAGTTCAAAATTATTTGGGATAATTTCATCAGGATGATTCAGTAGAGTCACCAGCCTTCTTATTTTCTGCATCACATGAAAATATGATTTTTCCTCTCTGTTTTCTTCCTTCTTTCTTTCCTTTCTTCTTTTCCTCCCTCCCTCCCCCTCTTCTTTCTTTCTTCATTTGTTCATTGGCTCAACCATTCCTTCACTGATTTGTTCATTCTTTACAAACTTCTCTTTCCCACACACTCTAGTTGGTAAACCATCAGTGAAACTTCCTTTTTGGTAAATTGTTAAGTATATAACAGAAAACAGAACAAGCAGAATAAATAGTTATTTCTTCTGGCAGAACAGATACAGGGCCAGGTTGTTATAGTATAGGATGAATCTAGATACTAGACCTGCCTTTAAGATTTTATTTATTTATTTATTCATTTATTTATGGTGTGTGTGAGTGGGGGGACGTTCTGAGGGAGAGGGAGAGAATCCCAAGCAGACTCCCCGTTGAACACAGAGCCTAATGCAGGGCTAGATCTCAGGACCCCGAGATCATGACCTGAGCTGAAATCAAGAGTCAGACACTTAACCAACTGCATCACCCTGGCACCCCTAGATCTGCCTTTAAAGCAATGTTTCTCAACCAGGATCTACATGGATCCTCTGTTTGCTTGATGGTTACATCTGAGAAACATAGCCAACAAGAGCATAGTAGCAGATGAAGTTTATTTTTTAAAATTTGTATAAGCAGGAAATATCTTTCAATTGTTCATGCACTTGGTTCTACATTAAAGGGAAGCCATCTTTACCTAGAGAAGTATTTGAAAGTGTTTGGAAGCAGGATGAAGAAAGCACAATAGCACTGTGACAGATGATAGTAGATGGATGAAACGTAGCATGCTCTAAAAGAAGAGAGGGGGTATAAAACCTACAAACTTACAAACCTGGTGACATTTAGTGCAAGAGAAAAGAGCTCTATACGAGTCAAAAAAGTCTGCAGATTTTAACAAATTGTGTTTATAACCAGGAACTTGAATAAATAAGAAGGTGTTTCTGCATAATTCTGATCAGAAACAGCCTTTAAAAAATGAGACAGTGTAAGACTAAAATAACAATAGAAAGGAAGCCATCTATCACCTATGTTATTGATGTTACTCAACACTTTTTTCCTAGAAATTTTAGCCAAAGAAGGCAGAGAAAAGTAATATGGCATAATTATTAAAGGTTAAAAAAAAGGTCATCTTTGCCATTTGGAAATAATTGAGTGCTTACTAGGAAAATACAATAGATTCAGCTTAAAAAAGCATTTGAGCTAACAAATAATAATAATGAAATGGTTAATTTTCAAGGCAAATTTTTTTCCTTTATTACATGATAACCACTCCAAAATATAAGACCCTAGATATGGTGGAAACAAAAATGTAAATAACTAAGAATAAATTGATCAAGAAATCTTCAGGGACTACATAAGCATATTTTTTAATATAAAGAGGCATTAAATTAGGGTTATTCAAGGAACATTAAAAAATATAGATAGAGTTTAGATTATGGAATTATGTGAGAAGAATTAAATGATAATGTTTTTAAATCTAAATTAATAATACATTTTTGTAAAACAAAATATTAACTTAAATGTCAATGGGGATTTGGGACATATTTGACAAAAATATCTTCAAGCTTCTCCAGAAGAGCAAACATAGCAGAAATGCAAAGAAATATTATAGGATGCCTTGCCTTACTATTATTAAAGCTTATAAAATTAAAATATTTAAAATGCTATGATAACAATATAGAAATTAACAGGCAATTTAGAATGTGATGAAGGTCACCATTTGAATGATTGGGGAAGAATGGATTTTTCAAAATACATAGTTTTTGAGAGGAACAATAAGTTTCCTCTGAAAAAATAGTATTTGACCAGTATTACACTATCTATAACAAAATAACTTACACATGTACTAATATGTTAACAAAAATGTATATAATGATTCTAGGAGAAAGTACAGATACGTATACATATTAACTTGTAGGGAAGAACTTCACAAGTAGGCTCCAAAGTCAGAAAGGGGAAAAAAAATGCTAATACATTTGAGAAGTAAAAATTTAAGAAATATTGTATCATAGAAATCATTAAACAGTTAGAAAGTAAATGATTGCTTAGGGCATATTTAAAAGAAATGTCAGGAGAAGAATTAACAGTGCCCATATGCCAGAGAATTCTTATAAGGGGGTAAAAGATGAACATCCAATAGAAAAATGGGCTACAGTTAGGAATAGACAATTTATTATAGAAAGAACAAAAATAGAGCATTCAACCCATTCAATCATTCAACATGTACTTATTAATTGTCTAAAACATGGCAGGAACAATCAAGGTGCTAGGCATAACACAGGATGGAGAACACAGACAAGGTCCCAGGTATCTGTTTACAAAAGGGAATCAAATAAAAACACAAAATACCTTCAGATAATAATAGGTGCTGTTAATGCAACAGAACAGGGTAATCTTACAGGATCACTGGAATTGGAGCAGGGGCTCCCTTTGTTAGGGTCCTCTGGGACAAGCTCTCTGTGGTGGTAATATGTGAGCTGAGTCCTGAATCAGGGGAAGGCACCAGTCTACATCTATATCAGGAAATGTTCCGGGGAGGGGAGGAACAGGGCCATACCTTAAGGAACAGAAGAGCAGTGTCAATAAAGTTTAAAGAGGCGGGAGTGGGACATGGGGGAAGTCAGGGGAGGGAGTTAATAAGCAGAGTATGAAATTAGATCAGTCAGGTAGGAAAGAACTCTATCTAATAGCACCAATTAGGTTTTATTCTAATTCTAATTTATTCTAGGGTGAGGGTCCCCGTGGGAAGAAAGGAGAAAACACACTTGAATGGAAGGGAAAATTTAACCTACTAACCCAGCAACATTCTAAAACAAAGCCAGATCTCTTCAGTGCTTAACAACCCAGCAGGCAGGGCTGCCCAACTCTGTCTCCCCCTTCCAGGAGACAGAAGTAACAAGACCTTACTGAAGGATTTTGAGTGAAGAATGTGATAGGATGGATTCACTTTGTGAAGGGATCCCTTGGCTTTTCTGTAGAGGAGATATTGCCAGTGACCAGAACCGAAGCGAGATAGAATTAGGAGATAGAACTTTGGACCAGGCAAGAGATGATCATGGCAAAATAACACAACCCTGACATATGTTCTGTCCTTGATACTGATAAACATTAAAATAAATAATACAAGGAGTGTGAAAATGAATGTTAATATATATATATATACACTTGTATATACATATATGCATATGTGTATACATTTATATGTATACATACATGCATTACTGTCATATTTTTAGACTTAATTATTTAGCAATATTTATCAAAGCCCTACTAAATAGGTGCATACACTCTGACCCAGAAACTTAACCTCATAAAGAAGTATCCTAGTTAAATAATTGAATTGGTTCCCAAAGATTTAATACCATAATTTCATCTCAGATCTATTTATAATACAGAGAAGCGGAGGTGCCTGAACTAACCTTCAGAGGAGAATAGGTAAATAAATCATGCTTTGTTCGTTTCACAGATTGATTACTCAGAAGTCATTAAAAATGATGTTGCAAACCTCCATTTAATGAAGTGAAAGAGCATTCAGTGATCAATGTTCTTAACATAAATGTCTATACATACATAGTGAAAACATGAAATATTATAAACCAGAATATTAATTACCATAATTTATGAATGAGATCATTACCTAATTTTGTAAATATATTTGCATTTTGTTATGCTTCCATCATGTAATAGAAATTTTTTTTAAATTATAAGAGTCAAGTTGTATTTAATATGATGGTATTATATTACTAAAACTGCATGGCATTGCCATCAAAACTCTGTATTTTATGGATATTAAGAACTTTTATAATGACCAGGCTTAATAAGTAAATAAGCTTCCATTATTGGGAAACTGACTTAGATATGGATATTGCCTTTAGAGCCAAATAACCATCAGTATTCTTTATATCGCTCAAATCCCCTTACTACTGACCTAAGTTGACCACTCTACCATTACCCCTCCTGGGTGTTTGCCATGGCAATACTGCTGAGCTTTACTTCTCTCCCTGAGACCCCAGGCTGGATGACCCAGGACTCCACTTTCCTGTCACCAACTGGTAAACTCTTCTGCCTCATTTTAACTCAGTTCTAGGATTCCTTACTTCAGAAAGTTCTCTGATTCCATTAAGGAGGAGTATCACTCCTCAGGGCTCTCATGGCTCCCATATTTCCCTTTATCACAGCTCAGCTATGTAAGCTATGTAAGCCCTCTGTGTTAGATCATGAAATCATGAAAGGACAGGAGGTGCTGTGAGAATCACCTGTTTCTTCAGTGCCTGGTCTAGACACTAGAGCACAATAGGTACTAAATACAGTCTGGGTGAACTAAAAGAATAGGGCATCACCATAGTTTTATATATATATATATATAAACATATGTAAATAGATATGATGATGCTCTATGTATGTATAAGTACATACATGTATATATAATTGTATATATACACATATATATACAGTTTTGTATGTATATATACACACACACTAGATGTATCTGTATATTTATATATGCATATATATATAAATATGTGTATACATATGATATCGTAGGAATAAGTATTTATACATTACTTTTTAAGAACAAATGAATCAACAAATACTCAACATTGTACGTCATTAGGGAGTTGCAAAGTAAAACAATTAGATATCACTACACATCTACTGGAATGGTTAAAATCCAAAAAACCCTGAAAATACCAAATACTGGTAAGAATGTGGAATAACAGGAACTCTCATTCATTACTAGTAGGCATACTACAGTGTCATACACAGTCATACACAGTCCCTGTGTAAGACAGTTTGGCAGTTCCTTACAAAGCTAAGCATACTCTTAGCATACAATCTGAGAATCATGCTCCTTGGTATTTATGCAAATGTGTTGGAAATTTGTGTCCACATAAACACTGCACACAAATATTTATAGCACCTTTATTCATAATCGCCAAAAAATTCTAAGTAACCAAAATGTACTTCAAAAGATGAATGGATAAACACATTGTGGTACATCCATACACTGGAATACTTTTTCAGTGATAAAAAAGAAATGAATATCAAACCAGGAAAAGACATAAAGGGGCCTTTAATGCACATTACTTAGAGAAGCCAGTCTGAAAAGGCTACATACTACACGTAATTCCAATTATATGAGAAAGCAATAGTGACAGTAGCAAGATTAGGGGTTGCCAGGGATTTGGGGGTAAGGAAGAAGATGTGGAGCACAGGGAATTTTTAGGGTGGTGAACTATTCTGTATGATACTGTAACAGTGGATAAATGACAGTGCATTTGTCAAAACCCATAGTACAGAACAACATAAGAACATTAATGTAAACTCTGGAATTTAGTTAATAATTATGTGTCAATATTGGTTCATTCGTTCCAACAAATGTACTATTCTGATGCAAGATGTTGATAATAGGGGAAATATGAGGGGAAGAGGGGGTATATGAGTACTCTTTGCACTATTTGCTCAATTCTGTAAACCTAAAACTGCTCAAAACAATAGTCTATTAATTAAAGGAAAAAAATGCGTTGATTGCTTAATTGCAGTTTGTTCTAAAGCTTTCTCAACCTTACCATTAATTCAAATAGGAACCTGAATGGTATTGTAATTGAATACAAAATTGGGTAGGAGTTGCACTCTATAGTGTCTGCTACTAGAGTGCTCTGTAGCCTGAAAAATCGCATATCCTGGGATAGACTGTGTGCAGTTAGGTGCTTAACAATCGGAGTCTATTGCTCCCTTGTGTAAATCCCCTCAATGGTTTCCCATCAAACTTAGAAATCGAACTCACGGGCCTTGCATGAGCTGACCACCTTCTAGACTGTTCAGTATGCTGCAGCCATGTCAGCCTGTCTTCCTCCTCCTCTCCAAGCTCATGTGAACCCCACACTTGCCATTTCTACTTTTTAAAAGCATCTTTTATCACTCCATTGGCTCCTTTTTGTAGTTATGACTATGAAAAGGATTGGCACATCCTTCTCTACCTTACCTCTACTCTACTCTACTATCCTACTGCATTTTCTTCTTTGCACTTGTCTTTGGTCACATGCATTTCATTTACGTCTGATCCTGGTCCCTCCAAGATAGCCCCCTCAAAAGCAGGGCTCCTGCTTGTCTTTCCACCACTGTTTGCCTAATGCCTAAGATATCATACAGTGGGTACTCAATGCTTCACTGCTGAGTGAAAAATGGAAGAAAATATGAAAATGTGATTAAAGTCATACAGCATGACCTGGTTAGATCTGGTTAGGTAGTTGTGGGGTCTAGAATCAATTATCAATGTTGCCACACATAGGTTAGGAAATTCATGCAACATATTTTACCTCTTTGAGCCTACTTCCTCTTGTATCAAATGAGACTTCCAAACTACCTGGGATCTAAAGCCTTTTTAACTCTAAATTCCTACATTCTTTATGGTTTGAAATGATTGAGGTCTCACTAGAGAGCTGCTAATTCGATATATTCTATTAGCAGTGCAATTTCTGTGATGATATATGCCAGTTCAGCATACTGGAACCACCTTTCAGAGTGACATTGTCACACATCTGGTCAAATAAATTAATGTTCCCATCTGGATTGATGCTTTTGGCAGGGAAGCTGAGTACTAATGCCACATGACCCCTCCATCATAAAACACAAAATGTGTTATGATTTTGCACCATCAGGCAGTGAAACTGTTGACTTTCCGTTTTCCTGTTTTTTTTTTTTTTTTTTCATGGAATCATCCATTAACCTACACTTGGCACTCCACATCATATAAAGGTATACAAAATCTCACATGTCTTCATGGGGCTTTGTGTATATTTGCTCTATCCTGCTTCTGTAGAAAACATCAGCATGTACTAGATCAATGATAATTTTAGGTAAATGTGTTCCATATAACAAAAAGCAATGTCTGACTTGAAACCCTGGCAGAGGGACGCCTGGGTCGCTCAGCCGGTTAAGGGTCTTCATTTGGCTCAGGTCATGATCCTGGGGTCCTGGGATAGAGCTTCATTTTGGGCTCCCTGTTCAGCAGGGAGTCTGCTTCCCCTTCAGCCCCTACCCCCACTCATGCGCTCACTCTCTCTCACTCTCAAATAAATAAAATATTAAAAAAAAAATGAAACCCTAGCAGATATTCTTGTTGAAAGGACGCTGGATCATGGAAATATCCCATATAATTCCAAATTATTGCCATGCCAGGAAAAGGCAGACTTCCTGCAGTTCTGCTTTCTGGGGTACATGCAGACTGTCCTCCAGGAGGATCATGGACACATACCTCTTTCCCTCACAAAGGCGGGTTCTACTGGTATTGAGAGAACGTCTGTTTCCGTCAATCCCCTGCCTTGTATGAAATCTACTTCTTGCTTCAAATTTCAGTTTCAATGATCACAATAGACTTGAGCCAGCACCTAAAACACTGTCACATCTTGAAGACTATACCCTTCACTCTCTTGCTGGAGGTAAAACAATGTGGGGCAGATGAGTTGGGGGTAGCAAAGTAATGGACGCTTCATAAAGACAGCGCTGTCTGCTGAAAGCCCCAGAAAGCCCACACATCAGGGCTTTCTAACAATGGTGTGAGATCATACTGTTCTCTCTCAACCCGAGTCTCATCAGGACAACACTAATGGTGAAAAAAATGGGAGGAGGGAATTGAAGCAAAAGGATTAACTATTAACCCTATTCAACTTAAATGCCAAAAGAATCACTTATATTTTCCAAATATATATGAGGAATAGAAACTCCTGCAGGGAGATAAATAATATATTTTACAATGCCTGACACATATATTTGTTTGGTAAACATTAGTTTTCTTTTTTATTAAAAAATGAACTTCATATTCTATTTGCTTAACTCCAAGAGCAGCCGTGGTTTTCGAGAGCTTCCCACGTGCTTAACACCTGGGGTGGATGGGGCATTGTCTCTCACTTTACAGAACTTTCATTTTTGGGGGGAGGCACACATACAAACATGCTTGAAGAGGAAGTGAAAGCAGTTCTGAGGAGAGGTTTGACAGGACAACTTTAAAAGCCTGGGTATGTGTGATTAATGTGAATCAGAAAATTGGAAATAGGTCATGGATAGATATGGTCTGGGCTGAGCGTGTGGAGCAGAAAGGTTGACAGAACAATAGGAATGAAGACCAGATGGTGGAAACATTCTGATTATTACATTCTGCTTATTACATTTTAGGTACCAGGAAAGAAGGCTGTTGGAATACCTGACCAAAAAAAAAAAAAAAAAAGAGGAAAGGAGAATATTCGTAGTATTAGATAAACTGGACCGGTAGGGGGTAGTTAGATCATGGAGGAAGGATAATCCAAGCTGAGCTATGAAGTTCCAGTTTTATTCTAGAGCTAAGGAAGAACTGAATTTAAGAGGTTTTACTGTTTGCATTTGTTTACTGACTTAATGAGGGAAGTGACTTCAGTTTGAGAGAAAACTTTGTTCTAAAATCGGCTGCAGAAAAGCATGTGCACACATGCACACACACACATACCATATCACAGACAGACACTTAAGCAAATTAGCGAAGTGTGTCTATTACATTAATACAGTGTCAACTATGTACTGTTATCAAGAGATGCAGGTGTTTACTGTCACAACCTGAGCTGCCCTAGCTACATGTTTCCAATCTGAGACTTCTAAACCACAGCAAGTGGTCCATAATGAAAGCTTGCTCAGTGCACTGAAGAAGAGAGTTTGTAGCCGACCCCAGCCCTGTGGCCAGGAAGAGGGAGTACTATGGAATTATTGACAAAGCACACTCTAGCACTAGTAGGAAGCCACCATGGGAAGTAGAAAGCAGGGCCAGGCCAGGGGTAGATCATGGTGGCTGACCCCTGTGACAGGGCTAACATAGAAAGTTGGCAGATCAGTAGACACCTGTTCCCTAAAATTTTCTGCATCTGTTTTCCGGAACATGGGCATGGACAACTTCACAGTCTTCTCAGACCATTCACTAGTAAGAACGGAGCTCCTCAAATCTTATAAGGTATGATCTTGGTGCCTTCAGGGACTGAATGGGGCCAAGCAAACCCACGAGAACCACCTGTGTTCTACCTGATAGCACTATGCTGGAGGTGAAGGTAGAACTTGGGGTAACAAAGGAGTACAGGGGGTAATACATATGCTGTGAGCTCTTATCATCCAATTGAAGAGTTAAGACATACTTTGACACAAGCTTTCTACGCATACAAGCTCAAGATAACTTTTGTTCATACACAACTCAAGTTCTTCTCCTTCGTGAAATTTTACTTTGTTTCACATCCACCCCAACCCTTCCCCCCACTTTTCCACCATGCCTTATCACTTATTTACAATTTACTCCATTTTCATATAATTAAAAAATAATGTAAGTACAGACAGTTGCAGCTCCCATTGCTAGGGAAACTGGCCTGTGTGGTTTTGAGAAAGTCACTTAACTCTGTTGGTTCTTTCTATTATATTTTTGGTTTATCTCCCTCATACTGATTAAATCCTATCCTCTCTGGGTCCCCATGTTCTGGCAAATCCATACAATTCTTCTGAATAAACCAACTCAATGCTTTTTATTTCTACTTGATAAATTTTGTTTTAACCTTTCCTTGGCCTCTTAACTGTCATCATGGAGAATCATTTACATTTATCTTTAAAATTACGTAAATGCCTGAACTAGTTATTTTATATGCATGTATGGGTTTCAAAGGTTAATGTATATGAAATTAGCCTCAAACTGAAAAGTGTAAAATTTTGCATTTGTGATCAACATAGTGTGACCTCAGTGTATTAGGAAGGGCATTTTTATTGGTTTATAGTTATTTATGCCTAACAAATTGGCCACTATGTAAAAATGTCTCCTTATATTTATTACACTAAATACTAGTTAGTATGTTGGTGAGATGAAAATTAAATTTTGTTCCTGGAAAACTTGTTTAACTGGGAAATACTGCTGTAGTTTTTTTCACCAATTTTGGCAATCTTAAATGGTTCTTGAAAACTTGATACATATTGATTTTTAAAATCTGATTTCTATTACTTAACTCTTAAAAAAGATAGAGACAATCTTTAGGCTCATAGCCTTGCTTTTTAATTAATTCAGTATTTGTTGAGCACAATTTCAGTATTTGTCAGTTATGAACTGGACACCATTCTAGGATTTGGAGACAAACATCCATTCTTCTGTAAACCTTCAAAAAATGGATTCACATGTAATAAGTTAGGGAATTTTTTTTCTTTCTGACAACCCTTATTACCTTACTCCTATACTCCCCCCCCTTTTCTATAAATGTAAGCTTTTACCAAGGTTCACATCATATTCTATTTTTTTAAAAATCCTCTTCATTTATGACTTAATGACTTTGGCCTGAAAACTAACATGTTATTCATATTCAAGTCATAACAATTTACTGAACACTCACTCTGACAAGTGTTGAAGACACATTGAAAAAAACATGAACAATCCCTCCTTTCACAAAGCATACCTTATAAAAGAGGAGATGAATGAATACACAGAAGCTCATAATACAATTTGAAAAAGGTCTATGACAGGCAGAATGGATATCCAGATTGAATATTGGAATATGTAATGAGCAGTAGGTGTTATATGCAACTGCTGAATCACTAAATTTTACCCCTGAAACTAATAATATACTATACGTTAACTAAATTGAGTTTAAATGAAAAAAAATATGTTTTCTCAATCCAAACTAGGACGTTAGGCACAAGTTTAAACACACACACACACACACCCCAAAACAAACAAACAAACAAACAAAACCCATGAATACACAGCAGCATTAGACCACAGGCAAGTGTTTCTAAATATTGGGCTGAGGGCTCTGAGAAGAGGTCACTACAAATATGGTAATATTTTGCATTCGATTTTAGAGGACAAGTGCAATTAACTAGTTGAAGGAGGAGGGTAAACTATTCCAAGAAGGGGGAGTTGAGCAAGTATAATATGCAGGAGAGCTCATGGTGTGGAAAAGCAAAGGTGAGTGTTTTTTATGACTCAGGAAAGTTGTGGAGAGGAATGGCTGCAGAAGAGGCTGGAGAATGGGGCACAGACCATTTAATAAAGAACATGTGTGTTGACTCCGTATGCTTGACCTTTACCCTATAGGTCCAGAAGATCTGTTATTTTAAACCAATGAGTGACATAATCAGAGTTTGGTATTGAAAGTATTACTTTTTTAGCAAGTAGATACATAAGTTATCAAGTTCTCCTTTTTTGAGATATAATTCACGTATCATAAAATTTACCCTTTCAAAGTGTACAATCCAGTGGGTTTTAGTATATCTATATGTTTCTTCATATGGGTATATCATGTCATGGCTATCGGTTATCTGTCTGTCAGATGGTGAAAATTTGACTTGTTTCCACTCATTGGCTATGAATGTTGGTGTTAGGAACATTTGTGTGCACACTTTTGAGTGAACAAATGTTTTCAATTATTTTGAGTGTGTATCCAGGAGTGGAATTGCTAGGCTATATGGAGAGTCTATGTTTAATTTTTTTATATGGCCTGCTCCTGAGTTGGGTTGCACTCATTCTTTAATTATCCCATTGAGGTTTTGCACCTCAATGTAGAAATGACATTAATCCCAGTCCTAGAGAAATTCCCTCATCATCTCTCTATCCCACTGTTCTGTTTGAACATTTATAATTATCTACAGTTTTCATACTTATTTATTTTTTCACTTGTTTTCCCCAACTAGAATGCAAGATTCTGAAGGGTGGGTTACTATTTAATATCATTGCTGTTGTTGTAGTTGTTGTTGTTATTTTTATTCAACACTATGTTAAGAGCACCTCTTTTAGTGCTTGACACATAACACGTAATGGATACTTGTTGAATGAAAAACTTAAGCACTGTTATTACTCATTTTATTAGTTTTACCATACTGTTTTACCCATTACATGTATTTAAAAATTGTGCTGCTGCTATCCAAAATAATAGCATTTTTTTAAAATAGATCCACTATTAAGGGACCTGGATTACCCATCTTTTTAATGTTGATTCCCTTTCTTTGTCCACCTCAGTGAAATCTCTAATGATTCAAAAGAGGGCAAAAGTCAGACATCAAGAGGGAGAAGAGGCTGTGGAAGACTGAGTTATTCACAGCATGGATAGTCAGTGCTTGAATAATGCAGAGTGGCTATGTGTAAAGTCAAGGCAAAGGACAGGGAGTTATTTTTAATAACCATCCCTTTGAATGGTTTTATTTTAGGTATCTCTGGTGTGAGCCTCTGGACATCCTCTGACAGGGTGGAGTTCTCAGACATTAGGGGACATAATTCTTACAGAGTCAGGAGCCACAGTAGCCAACTGTGGATTTCTATACCTCGCTCAGCCTTCAGTGTGGCTGAAATACAAATCCTCTGTACTCGTGTAAAGTAGCTATTCTGCAACCAGAAACACTGTTACAATTCACAGTCTCGCTGTTTCCATAAAGGAATGTGCCACCTTTGAAAGTCTGAAAGAACTCAGAGATGAAGATAATAGCTGAATCCTGAAGCCTGGTATAGGTACCCCTTCCCTGTTTTTCCTGCAAATGCTCGATCATCTATAACTCCATGTGGTAAATGTCTGTTGAAATATGATTCGCCATCAATACATTGCTGCTCCGTATTCATGATTTTTTTTTTTTTAACTTGTGACTAACGTCCTAGTCTGGATTGAGAAAACATTTTTTTTTTTATTTAAATTCAATTTAGTTAACATACAGTGTACTATTAGTTTCAGGGATAGAATTTAGTGATTCATCAGTTGCATATAACACCCACTGCTCATTACATCACGTGCCCTCCTTAATGCCCATCACGCAGTTACCCTAAACCCCCTCACCCCTCCCCTCCAGCAACCCTCAGTTTGTTCCATGTAGTTAAGAGTCTCTTATGGTTTGCCTTCCTGCCTCTTTTTATCTTATTTTATTTTTCCATATCATTTAGATCAAAAAGGAAAATAGAGTATGCATCATTCAATCCAGACCCTCCAGAGTGTACAACTGACCTCTATGTCCAATCCATGTTTGCTGAGGTAGGGATATGTTAAGATGGCTATGTCTCCTGGAAAATGTAAGGGGAGAGAATTAAAAAAGAAAAGAAAAGAGCAACATTAGAAGGATTCAGAATCAAAGCTAAGTGCTTCCATTTGACCTCCATTTGGCAAATATAAACTGTGTCTATTAAATGTTTGATGGTGTATAACAACCATACCTGTCTAAAGGGAATGAAAGAGTTAAACAACAAGATCTCAGCAAGAGAGAAACAGCTTTAATTCCTGCTGCTGAAGTGTCAGTGAGCAACAGAGGGTTGTAACACAAATAATTGTAATTTGGGTATAAGAAGCTGGAGAATCCCATTTAGGTGGCATCCACTATGAAAGGGAGAAATTACCTTTTACAGTAGCTTTGTAAGAAAGAAAAACTTGGGTAACCAACAACTGTATTGAGTGAGTTTTTTGGGGCATGAAAGCAAAACTTGGAGAAATCCCTGTATTTCAGCAAAACATTAGATAATACACGAGAAAGCAAATAAGTGAAGCTGTGGGAACGCAATGACAGCTTTCCTTCTAAGCACAAGACTTGGAAAGAGGGAGAAGTGGTTTCTTAATGAGTAAGGGCAGAGGCATATTCACTATGTGAACTGGAATGTTTCTTCTGTGCCTTAATGGGAATGCGAGAATAGTACAGCACTTCTTCACTGCACTTCTAAGAAATAAGATTTGCAGTTTTTATATCTAAAAGGAAAGAAGAGATGAGTAATTGTGTTGGGTTCAGAGAAGAGGGAAGAAGGAGGCTGGCACTCAGAGCTCCAAATCTGAGGTCTTCCAGAGGATCTTTGTGTCAGGCTATTCTGATTGGCTGAAGGGAAGGAAAGTCAGTGTTTCTGGATTTGAACAGAAGGAACTGAGAAGTCAAATATTGTATGTGTTATATATCTCACCGTTCACAACATCTGGCCTTTGTAGAAATATGTTACAGTTATTCAAGATTTTCACACTGTTTAATATGACAGCTTGGAAATTGACATCGTAAGGAGCCCTGACTCAGATTTGTTTACTTATTTAGCAAACTTTTTGTCAAGCATATACTATGTATGACTTTGGAACTTTCCTGACCACTACAAATACAAATACGGTGGAGAAAGCAAAGTCTCTGCCTTCAGGAATTTGACATCTTCACTATGAATGAAGACAATAAATAAAGGGGCAAATGCACTTAAATCAGATACACGGACACTGACACGTACAAAAAAAAAAAGTAAGAGGTGACTAACATAGGCACTGTGTCACATGGTAACTGGTGAAGTTCTTTCCTGCTGCCCCACCACCAGATATGCTGTTTCTTTTTAATTCTTTAAGAACTAGTTTAGAACTAGTATTCTGAGAAGGGAAACCCTGGGTAAAGTTGGTAATAAGTTTGATGGATCAGGCCATCTTTTTAATCTGAAGGATATAATAATTTGTAATAGTATATGTATTTCTGTGGTATTTTTAAATCTACCTTCCATATTCGACTTCAGCTTTGTGAGAACAGTGACTATGTCTATCCATTATTATACTTCCACTCTTTAGTAAGCTAACAATAAATTGCTGGGAGAAAGAATGAATAAATTTATGAATGAATGAATGAAACAATCTGAATTTCACTGCTATTGGTTATTCCATGATAGCCATGGTGCAATAAATTCCACATTTTTAAAAATTAAAGCATAATAAAATTCAATTTTCCTGATGTCCTCACTACCCAAGGATGAAAAGTCTATAATCAGGTATTTTAAAGGCCTCCTCCCTTTCTTAGACTTCGTCCAGATAAATGAGGAAGGGCGATTGCTTGTAATGTAATAATACATTGCTTGGGGCTCAGGGCTGGGTATCTCCAAATCCTTTTCCCTTAGCTTGTCCGTAGGGACTTCCACTTGCGTTCTTAAGGCCTCAGTGCTAGGGTCAAGGGTTCAGAATCATCCATGTGCTCTTGTCAGTTCTTGTCAGTGGATCGAGGTTGTTTGATTGCAGTTAGTTTATTGTCATTCCTCAGAAATTTCCCAGGTGTTCCTATATTTGAGTCAGTCTACTTTTTTAAACTGCATGCATCTTTCCTTTTCTGAGACAACACAGTCTAATGCTATCAAAAGCTCTGTTACCCGACCAACATGCATAATGTGATTCTGAAAAAAGGAAAATAAGAAAATGAGGGGTGAGGCTAAGCAAAAACAGAGAGGGTTTTCCTTGTTTGCGGGAGAGTCCAGGCCATTGCTAGAGAAAAGACACCCCCACTGGCCAATTTATGGCTGCCTTGCATTTAGGTGTCCATAGCCAAATGTGAGTTAATTTGTACTTTGTTAGTTAACCTTATTACAGTGAAGATGCATTACTTTTCCAACTCAAAGTAAATTCAGTAAAGTTGAAAGAAGCAAGATAGTGCTAAAATATCAGTTTAATATTATGTTAAATTAATACTGATTTTAAAAAGTGTGACATGAAGAGAAATTGAAATATGACTGTTTGTCTAAATAAACAATGATAGGAAATTAGAAAGCGATAGAATGATACATTTGGGATAAAATAGGAAGGGATTTAGCTTATTTTCCCTTCTTTGGCAGGAGACAATCATATCACTTCAGAAAAAGATGAGCATACAATTTCAAACAGAGAAAGAAAATAAATCATGTGAAATGTGGTGCCCACTGCTTCTGCAGAACTACTGCACTTTTAGAAACTTTTCCTGAGGCAGTAATTTAGCAGTACTACAAAGATGAATGTACAAGGATATTCATCTCAGTTCTGTTAATCAAGGCAATGGAAACAAGCTAAATGCACATCAATATTGGATAGGTTATATAAATGATGGTTATTCAAGTAATGGGATACTCTGCAGCCTGTACAAAATTTGATGCATATATTTTTTTAGACTGAGTTGGAAAGAATCCCATAACACATATTTTAGTGAAAAAGCAATGGGATAATCTTCTTTATATAAAATTAACTGCACATATAAGGTGGGGGGAAAAGGAAGCATGAACAATAGCCTGTTCCAGAAAGAGAAATCAGTTAGGTTCTGGGGACACGCTTGTGTTTGATGTCCCAGGTATCTTGAAATACGTCATCTATGATTTTGTGGCTTTGGAAGAGTTTCTGCAATTAATGTTACTGCTTATGTCGCCACCAAAATATTAATGTTTTTCTCACATTGCTATGGACTGAGTTGTGCTTCCTTCTCCCCCAGATTTACATGTTGAAGCCCTAGCTCCCAATGTGATGGCATTGGGAGATAAAGGTTTAAATGAGGTCCTGAGGGTGGTGCCCCCATAATGGAAGAGACACGCTTTCTTCTTTTCTCTGTCTACCATACAGGGTCACAGGGAGAAAGTGACCATCTGTAAGCCAAGAAGAGAGCCCTCACTGGGCACCCAGTAGGCTGACACCTTGATCTTGGACTTGTCATTCTTCAGAAATGTGAGAAATAAATTCTTATTGCTTAAGCCACCCAGTCTATGGTGTGTTGTATGCCAGCCTGAGCTGACTAAGACACATATTAAGTAATGCATTAGTTGTTTATTGCCATGCACCAAATAACTCCAAACTCAATGACTTAAACAAAAACCCTTCATCTCACAGTTTTAGTTTTTGTTGTTGCTGTTGTTGTTGTTGTTGTTTGGTTCAGGCATTCAGAAGCAGTTTACTGGGGTGGTTCAGTCTCAGGTTGAAGTCTAGATGTCAACTGGTCAACTGACCGGCAGCCATGTCAAACCTTGACTGAGGCTGACAGATCAATTTCTAATGTCTATTTGCCAGAACCCTCAATTCTCTGCTGGCTGTTGGCCGAGAGCCTTGGTTACTCACCAAATAAGCATCTCCTCACACAGGACAGCTTGCTTCCCCCAGAGTCAGTGATCCAAAAGAGAGAAATGGAACCAACAAGACCATATATTCTGCTACATTCTGTGGCTCATCAGCTTAATATAACACAGGAAGGGACAGCACAATGTGTAACCGTTAAGAGTCGGAGATCACTGGGAGCCATCTCAGCCTAGCTACCACAAAAAAAATCACTGTCTTATTTCACCTGCTTTCTATATTACATTTGTGTTATATTTGTGTTATATATATTGTGTTATATTACTATACGAGAATGTATAATCTATATAAACAAGACCTATATTTAAAAATGATTTCACAAAAACTAGAATATGTTAACAATAACTTAATAATTCCAAGAATCCATCTTCATTTATTGGGCATCCCAATGAACATTGTTTTCTCTCAGAGCTTTGACAATATCAGTGCACACCCCCTGGATCTTGTTGCTGCCTCTTGCTGTAAGCCTGTTGTCCAGCCTAATTGTCATTCTTAAGTATGTGATAAATATTTACCTTCATAGATGCTTTTAACACCTTTTCATGGTCTTTAATATTCTCAGGTTTTATTTCAAGGCACCACGATATAGATATTTTTGTATTTGTCATTCTTTGTATGCAAAATCACATCTTTAATCACATGGTGCAATTCTCAGTCTTTATCTCCCCAAGTACTTTGTCTCAATTTCCTCCTTCTGAAACTTTAAATAAAGGCATGCCACACCTCCTCAGTCTCTCCTCTCTCCCTTAATCTTTATTTCATATTACCTGCATACTTGTCTCTTAGTGCTGTACTCTGAATTAAAAATTTAAGTAAATAAATAACATCATCTTTTTTATTTAGCTATGTCTCACTTACTGCTACAAATACATAGAATTTGTCATTTCAACAATTTTATTTTATTGTTTTTAATTTTCAAATACTCCATTTGGATCTTTTCTTTATCTGCCATGCATTTTTTATTTTTTTTATTCTTTACTCCAGTTTTTGCTCCCAACTTATTTATTCAACTTTTAAAATGATGGTTACTCCATATTTTGTATTTGATAAACCCAATATCTGAATTCCTCAGGGAGGATTAAATATGGTCTATTATTCTTTGCTCATTTTCACTCATTTTGACCAATTCCTTTATGTATTTGGCAATTTTTAATTGTGAGTTCATAGTTTATTGAAGGTAATCAGTAAAAAAAATAGAAATGTCTTAATAAATAGGAATTTTAAAGTATGAAAATAAATAGAAATTTAAGGATAGCATACAAAAATTATAACTATTAAAGTAACCAACATACAGACCTTCCAAATATCAGGTAAACACCAAACTAAAAAAAAAAAGAAAGAAGAAAGACTTTATAATGAAATACTTTTTAAAGAGCATACAAAGAGAATATATGATAAACTCTCAAAACTAAGCCTTAGTACATTTGTACGTCCATAAATACAAATGAACTAAACTCAATTTTAAGAAAAATTCGTATTTTACAATGAAGCAAAACCCAACTTTATGATTATAACAGATACACATGAATTAAATATTTATAGATGTTTGAATATAAATGCATGGGTACTTTGATTTCTAAGAATATATATTAGGCTGGATTCTCTGAAGAACTTTCCTGCTAAAATATACCCAGTACAGGCAAAAATGACAAATTTGTGATTTTTAGGGCACTCCTTGGCTTATTAGAAATTAAAGAAAATCTCTAAAGGTAAAGTTAAAAAAAAATAACAAAATAACAATAACAACAACAACAACCCTGGAAGAAAAATAAGGACATGGGGAGATAAGTGAACCTAAGACAGGATCTTCATGAATGCCAACACTGCTATGCACATCTGATTTACCCTGGGAAAGTTGGAAGATGAACTTGAGATTCTTCAGCTGAGCTGGGGACCCTCAAGAGGGATAAAGTCAATGTCGGCATGAGACCGAGCAGAAGCGAAACAAATCCTCTGATAAAAGAAAATAAAGACTAAATATATAAATAATCCTTTGGTGAGGCATAAATCAGCAATATTAGGGTTAAAAAAGGAAACCATAAGTAGAGAGCCAGCAAATTAAAACAAGAAAAAGATAAAATAATGTATGAATTACCATATGCCAATATGTTTAAAACTCAGAGGAAATTCTAGAAATTATAAATTACTAAAACTGACACAAGAAAAAAATAGAAATCCTGAAAAACACTTAAACCCTTAAGAAGTAACCATTACAAAACTCAAATTAGTAGTTAACTAAAATTGCCTGGAAAAAGAAAGACAAATAGCCAATAAACATAAGTAGTCAAGAAAAGGATATGAAATATATTCCAGTTCATTATTAAGCAGGGAAATCTAAATTAAGACCACAATTAGAATCATTTTACACCAGGAGATTGGCAAAAAATGTCTGATAATATCAAATATTAGCTGTGAATATTCATTAAATTGAACCTTGGCACACTGCTGGTAGAATTGTAAATTAATACAAGCATTTTGACAAACAATTGGGAGTTACAGATTTGAACGGATGCATAATACACACCAGCAATCCCATTTATGAAAATAACTTATAAACTCTTAAGTACCAGGAGATGGAGGCAAACATTTACACCAGTGCAATTCATACCAGCAAGAAACTGCTAACAAGCCAATGTGTGGACTACCGTACTACAGTGAAAATGAATGAATTACAACAGTCCACAACAAGAGTGAATTTAGAAAAATATTATTTATCTAAAATATCATAGATTACCACAAACAGTGAGATTCCATTTCCACAGATTACAAAAACAAGAAAAACAAAATGCTATATTATTCAGTGAGATGTGTGATTTTTACTGTTGTTCTTAAATTAGATATGGATTGCTTCCAGATGGTTTACATAGATGATGATAGATAGATAATAGATGGATAGATAGACAGATAGGGTTCCTTATTATATAGGAATAATATATATATATATATATATAATAGCAAATAACCTGTGTTTAGGTAGAAATGTTTTTAATGTTTTAATGTTAAATGCAACTGAATGTTTCTTAACCTAGCCATGCAAAAATTTCTAAGTGCTGCATAACCACATTTAGAATTCCAAGGTAAGCCTTCCAACAGATTTAAACTAATTATAACTTTAAAGCAAAGATAATTCCAATGCTATTTAAGTTGTTTCCAAGCTTTTTATGAAGTGCATATAAGGTGACACTGAACTTGAACAAAAGAGACAAAACAGAAAAATCTCAATTTATTAAGTGAATAAATACTAACTTATTTCTGAGAAATTACTATGTGCCAGGCATGGTGTTAGGTGCTAGGCTTCTGGCAGAAAACAAAACATAAAATCTGTCCTTTTATTGTAATGGGGGAAAAGGAGAATAAATAACAAAAAATAAATGAAATAAATGATTTGGTGCAAAAATCCTAAATTTGGTTTCAGCAAGCAGGTTTTGGCAGCATATTAAAAAATTGGTAAATCATCATTACATAATATTAAGGAAAATAATAATTATTAAAATTAAGATATATTTTAATATAATCAATCATACTATTATATCTTAGAAAAATTACATCTATAGACATTAAAATAAACTTTGAAAAAATTAAATGTATCATTGATTTTAGAAAAAATAACAATAAGAATATAAGAATTTGTAACAAACATATATATATATTCACTTCAGCCTCAAAGGCAACAGACATAAAAGGAAAATAAGAAAGTACTCTTACTAAAGTCTAGAACAAGAATTCTGAGTGTTAATTGTCAATTCCTGAACATGAGCAAACATAAATATATAGGGGAAATACATTTAAGTATAAAAATAGTAAAGTAAAAATTAAAACTATCAACTGGCAAGTATAATGATTGTTTAGCTGGAAAGTGAAAAATAATCAATTGAAAAACCATTGCAACTGATGAGGGAGCCTAGTAAAGTAGTGGGATGCAAAGTGCCTAGAAATAAACTTTAAAATTCTAAGTGTCTCTGAAGGACCCTTTTAAAAGAAAACTTGAATAAATGTAAGGCACATTGTAATTTTGGATGGGAACACTAAACATTGTGAATAAGTCAAATCTTTCCAAGTTAAACTATTCATTTAATAATTTAATAGTATACTTAAATAAAACAATACTTTATTGTCTTTATTTCAGTTAGACAAGATGATTCTAAAAATTTTTTTCAGTGTAAAACAAATTAATCAAGAATACCATGGAAAAATATAAATAAAAAATAGTAATGAATAGAGACTACCCCACAAGATATTAAAACTATTACAAAGCCACTGTCATTAAAACAGTGTTGATGTGCTACATACATTTAAAACAATAAATAATTAGAAAAAACAACCTACAAATAAACCCATGTCCATATGGAAATGTAGTTATGAGAAGAGTAAATTCTAAAATAATTGGAAGAAATGTTGGTTCTTCAAAAAAACATCTGGGCATGACCGTGTAGACATGTGAAAATAAATACAAAATGAATATGCCTGTACTTTAAACGTTAACCAACAACATTTCCAAATAGAAAACAAAAAATTAAATGTACAAAATTAATCTAAATAGTAATAGAAGGAATAATATAATCACTGTATAACATCTGAAATGGGAAGGACTTTCTTACTGTGTAAATAAAGTTCCATCAAGAATTCAGCTTTAAAACTACATCAAATTAAAAAAAATATTGTGGGAGTTTTGGCATATTACACATTTGTAATTCATATCACAGACAAAAGGCTAATTTTCTTAATATACAAAAGGTCCAACATACTGATAAGAGTAACAACCACTCCCAAAAATGTGCAAAGAATCTGACTAGACTGTTCATTAATTAAAAACCACTAGTAGATTTTCCACATGCTAACAAAATTCTCAATTTCAGTCAAAACTAAAAGAAATGAAAATTCAGACTACATTGATGTACCAGCTTTTCACCTATGGATTGACAAGGATCAAAAAGGTTGATAATGTAGTACATTGGCCACTGTGGGGGGAAATAAACATTCTTTCTCAGTGTTGGTGATGATGGAAATTGGTATAACCACTATGAAGAACATAGTGAAAATTATATCAAAGCAGCAACAAGTGAACGAGCATTTTAACCTAATAATTTTATTTCTAAAAAATTAATTCTGCCATTATATTGCAATATTGGCAAGCAAAGAACTGTTGTATGTGTAAGGTTATTCTTTGCAGCATTATTAAATAAAAAAAAAAAAAAAAGACTGGAAACTGCCTAAAGGTCCATATGTAAGGTTTAATTTAATAAATGCTGGTGTATCCATACAATATAAAGAAAAATAAGCTCTTATGTACTTAATGGAAAGATCGCCAATATAGGCAATGGAACTGTAAAGGGCAGGGGAATGTCTATAGTGATATTTATTGTATTTTGATGTTATTTATTTATTCATTCATTTATTTATTTGTAACTTTGTCTTTTTTAAAAAATATTTTATTTATTTATTTGACAGAGGGAGAGAGCCAGAGAGCATAAGTGGCGGGAAGGGCAGAGGGAGAGAGAGAAGCAGGCTCCCCACTGAGCAGGGACCCTGATGCAGGTCTCCATCCCAGAACCCTGGGATCATGACCTAAGTGGAAAGCAGCCGTTTAACCATCTGAGCCACCAAGGCGCCCCTGTAATGTTATCTTTTTGAAACATAAATATATTACCTAGAAAATAAAATTAAATAATATAAAGACTCCGATTATAATAATAACAATACCCTTCAAAAAACATGAGAAAACCCATGCATGGAAGGAGACCTAAGTTTTCTGATGTCACCCGTCAAGATGCAACCAAGCTCTGTCTGATTTACTGAATCTATAGCTGTGCCTCTTATGATGCTGGGGTTCTAAGGATCACAGTGAGCACCCCTGGGACTCTGGCTTCCCTGGGCACTTCCCAACTCTCCTGTCCTATTAACTGTGCTTTTGAAAGGGATTCTCTACTGAGCAGTAAGCTGCTTATTTAGTTAAGTGTTATTTTTTTCTAGCAATACACAGTAAACTAAAATGACTTTTTAATAAGATAGTCCCTGTTGCCAGAAAATTAGGTATTTAGGGGGTTTTGCAGAACACACATTTGCTATAACTGATTGAGCAGAACAGCTCTTATAATATGCATTCTCTGTATGGAAAAATATGAATTTGTACAAATGAGTGCTTACTAGCCCAAGGTTGAAAATGGGTCTCAGGTACATATTATTCATTAAAATGTTCTCTCCACTTCCCAAATCTGGCTAGGAGAGAAAAAAAAAATAGCTTTAACCTGGTCCACATTGAATTTGAAATCAGTAACATAAAGTTTTTCCTCTTTAAAATATGTTTTTACTTGCCAAATGCAGTGTGAAAAGTTACAGCAGAGAGGATTTTTACTTTTACTTTATAGAAAGACATTTCAATAATAGATGTTAAAGATTTTCACAAAATAGTTTAAAAAAACATGAATCATAAGAATTTTGTTCGTAAGAACAAAAATTCGTAAGAGTTAAAGAACAAGTGAATGGTACAATAACTCCACTTGGAAGTACAGGGGTTTTTGAATAAATGAGGAAAAGGAATATATTTAGGTGAAATCATAGAGCTGGAAGAAATGTATAACTATGCCTTCTGTTAGCCTTTCTCCCAATTTCAGAGAAGAGAAACAATTACTAATGCCAGGACAGTCTCTAGGTTCAAGTGGATCCAAGTTCACATACTTGGATTTGAAATTAATCTCTGTGGAAATTTGATGTTCTTGCCAATTTGCTATCCTTCAAATCAGGATAAGAAGAAATATCCAAAAGTAATCTATACAACAATAAGACATATTCATGTACAGAACACTATATTCCTCCAATCCTGGGGTTTGCTCTGAAGACCACAACATTTTGAAGCTGAAAATTACCCTAGAAGTCAACTGATCAATGCTTTTCATTTTATACACAAGAGACAGACACTCGGAATAAGGAATTGTTCCAGGTGACTCAGTTCACTGAGCAGAACACAGAGGTCTAGGATCCAGGATTCCTCACCTCTAGGCTCCTTACTCCCAGTCCCCATTGAAATAGTCTTCCAGACTAGATCCATCAAAAATTGCACCACGATGACTTAGAAGTATGATAGAAAACAAATGGCTCTGGTTCCCAGATTTCACTGTCACCCATCTTCCTTTTTACATATTTTATATAATGGATTTGTGAGGAAGGTGAAATTTATTGGAAGGTGAAATACTAGGGTTATTTTTTATAAAAGAAAATTCCTAATGGCACAAAAAAATTACTGATATATGACCAGTTGACCTACAAAATAACAAAACAAACAAACAAACAAAAAACGAAAGAAAGAAAGAAAGAAAGAAAGAAAGAAAGAAAGAAGAAAGAAAGAAAGAAAGAAAGAAAGAAAGAAAGAAAGAAAGAAAGAAAGAAAGAAAGAAAGAAAGAAAGAAAGAAGAAAGAAAGAAAAAGGAAAAAAGAATCAGTGTAATATGATACAATTGAAATGAATCTGGGAGTCTTGAAACATAGGTGAAAAATGTCTGAAGCTCTCAAATCTTAACTTCAATTCCTTTTTTTAGTGATTTACTTTTACCTTAATTTCCTTACTAACTTGATTCCATATTAATTTACTGACTCTTTCCTTCTGTAGGGGAGCAAAATTTGCCACCTCAAAATGTGTCTCTTTGCATGAGGATTATTTCAAGCTGATTATTTTTGAGAAACAGAAAACTCAAAAATTTTTTCTTTTTGCCTTCCCACTAACTTCCTAAAAGAATTTAGAGGACTTGCTTCAGGAAGGGAACTATCACCATAGAAAACTACATTATAATGTCAACTAGAGGTGGTAGACAGGGAGGAACTTAGCAAAGTCTGTTTGTTAAATTCCTCCCTTTGACCCATGTTTCAGGATGACCCAGCAAACATTTGCTCACAAAGCATTTACTCTTTTCATCTTCCTGTGAATTGTCTTCCTTCCTTTTGAAGTCCCAGGCCCTACCACCCACCCCTTTCTTAGCTAGAGTGGCATATAAACCACAATTGCCTGACTGCCCGGGGACTTCACATTCTTATGGAGCCCCTGTATATATGTAATTAAATATGATTTTCTCCTGTTAATCTGCCTTATATCAATTTTATTCTTACACCAGCCAGAAGAATTTTGAAGGGTAGAGAAAATGTTTCCTTCCCAACATTTGTTCCTCAAATCCCTATAAATCAGAATGTGACCTCACTTGCTGAATACATAATCCTTCTCTGCAACTCACCCCATGCCCATCTATCCCAACTAAACCCCTCAATTCTGTCACATATATACATTGGGATTTAATGGTCTTTATCTCAAAGGAGATCTATCCCTTTTTAAATGTAAATAAATAAAATAGCCTTGCTTTGGTCTAGCATGCTGCAAACCTGGAGCTTCTATGGAGTTTCATTCTTTCCGTCCATGTCCCTGCACTGAGACTGCTTTCCATGTGAGCCAATGCTCCTCCTTCTCAATGTGGAGAATTGAACACCACATCCAAAGTCCTCACATGACTGTGTTGCTCTCAAGCAGTATTTGGGTTGAGGCACGAGGGCAGAGTGGTGGGAAATATGTAGACTAGGAATCCAACTGTATAAGTCCAAACCCCAACTGTCAATGATTAGTATGTAATCTTTGTCAGATTTCTTAGCTTTTCTGTGCCTGTTTCCTCTTAGGTAAACCATGGACCATAATACCTACACAATAGGGGTATGGTTGTGAAAATTGTCATATCTAAGTAATTTGAAACAACATTATCTCCACCTTCCTCTTGTTCAATGTAAAAGATAAATGGCATTGGACATGATAAGGATAGCTTTTATCCACATAACTACTGCAAGGGGGAAGAAGATCCAGCAAGAACTGAGCTCAACTTCACTGAAACAAAAACAAAACAAAACAAAAACAAAAACAAAACAAACAAAAAAACCTGGAAACTTTTTCAAGGCCAGGGTATGCTAAGGAACAGCTCCCCACCATAGACCAAATTGTTCTTCTTCAAGTGCCCCAGTGGACACAGAACTCAGGTTTTAGGGGACAAAAAGAGCACTGGCTTTGGGGTCATACAGATTTAACTGCAAAACCCAGTTTGTCAATTTCTTACTACTTGTGTGTTTGTGACTAAGCCATTTAAACTTTCTGAACTCGTGGGGCGCCTGGGTGGCTCAGTCGTTTAAGCGTCTGCCTTCAGCTCAGATCATGATCCCAGGGTCCTGGGATCGGGCCCCACTAGGGCTCCCTGCTCAGCGGGAAGCCTGCTTCTCCCTCTCCCTCTGCCTGCCACTCTGCCTACTTGTGTTCTCTATCTCTCTGTCAAATAAATAAATAAAGTCTTAAAAAAAATAAATAAACTTTCTGAACTTGTATTTTTATCTGTGTTTATTGTATTTTATTTAAAATACCAAAAATAGTTGCTATTTCAAAGGGTCATTATGAGAATTAAGAGACATGATGCATTTATTTGGTAAGTTTGGCAAATTATGAAGATTTAATTTCTATTGTTCATCACTTCATTAAACAATTATTTGCATACTATTTAATATAAATAATAAAGTATATTAGGCATGTCATTATTATTTAATTACATTCATACTCAATATTGATTAAGTAAATGATTAAATGTTGTTTCCCATTTTTATTTTACACATTTATGTTTATAAATAATATAAATACATAAATACATAAAATAATATAAAATACATATTACCTTCCCAGAGATATGATTTAATGTCTTTCACTTACCCATCCATCGTGTCTCTAGAATCTGGGACTTTCAGATTTCCAGTTTTCCCATGACACTGCTGTCCCTTTCACATTAAGTGAGAAAATACCTTTCTCTCTCCCTTTCCCTCTCCCTCTCTCTCTCAATCTCTCTATCTCTCTGACAGTTTAGAATTCACCCACTTCAAGTGTACTATTCAATGTTTTTTTCTCTCTTAGAGGATTTCCCCAGACTATATCAGGGAGGTAAGGGAAACTTTATGACTACCCTTTTCACCCCAATCACTGTAAGTGCATTTTGCCCAGGCATCAGAAGAAAAGAAGAAATATTGTCCAGTCACTTGTGTAGTGGGATACCACTGAGAAGTAGTAACCATCTTTTTGTTCCCCACCCTTTACTTCCTTTTACCGTATTCATTGTCTCAAGGGAACTTGTTCTCCATGGAACAAAATAGTTTAATTACTGGCTTTTGCATTTCTAAAGCAGACATTCTGGCTCATGCAATAGAATTGGAATATTTCCTGAACCTGCTTTTCTTCTCTTGCCCAAGAAGAAATAAAGCCTTTCCAGAAAAAGGATCGTGGATACAATCAGATTGGGGTGCTATCAGGTCAGACTTTCATGAGCAGCATGCAGATGGGACTCCTATGCCTTCTTATCTGATTCCTACCCCAGGGCACAGTTCCGAGGGTGGGAGAGGGTAATGCAATCTCCCGATGAGGTGGGAATGTGCACGTAGAAATCACCAGTGCCATCTTGTCTTGTCACCTGAAGCTCTTCCAGAGGTCCTCAGCCTAGGAGCACACCAGTCTGATGCAGGGACACAGCTAGACTCAGTAGCCTGCGTTTCCAGAAAGTGCAAACCCACAGTTGGCTTTTCCAGGTCTTTGAGGGAGGTGCAAAACTTAGCTGAGAGAGGTAGTTTGTGGTCTTTCAGGGGCTCTGTGATTAGGACAAGGTGATCCCCCTGAGGATGTCAACATGCATCCTGAAATAGGAAAACAGATGGGGACACAGTAGTCTCAGGTGATGCCTGCATTAGCTGAAGGAGAGAGAGCAGTCATGTCAGCAGGTGTAAGAGGCACTTTCCTCCTCCATGCCATGATACTACTTGGGAATTTAGATCAAATGCTAAATTAAGTCCTCCCTCTCATCTATTCAGGAATTTAGCTGTGATCATGCCTACAACAGGGAAGGAAGAATAACCAGGTTTGAGTTTTTCTTGAAATAAGTCTTTAACCTGAAAAAAAAAAAGGATAAACTGAAATCTAAAATAATGAAGTTATGATCTGAAGTTTGATAATCTTGGGCAATTTTACCCCTTCA
Source organism: Eumetopias jubatus (assembly GCF_037043125.1). Lineage (NCBI taxonomy): Eukaryota > Metazoa > Chordata > Mammalia > Carnivora > Otariidae > Eumetopias > Eumetopias jubatus. Next base: position 194,172,445 of record NW_028274808.1, on the reverse strand, counting down.
TTTATTTGGGATTCAGTGATTATTGGTGGTAACAGTCTGGCAGACCGGTTCTGTCTCTACTTGTATGCTCTTATGCAAGCTACGTCTGCCAGGGATGTTTTCAGATAATAACTTAAGGGTTGGAAATCTCAGAGAACCGAGGCAAGGCCTTTCACCTGTGTGCACCTTTATAAAGGGACTGACTGCCCATCTATTTTAATGATTTTCAGACAGAGTTTCCAGTTTCTCTTTCAGTGAGAATTTCCACTTTGCTATAAGATTCAGATAATAGCTTAGATTGCCAAATAAATGAACTTTGTATGAAGAACTCTAGAAATTACACCTAAAAAAATAAAAGCAAAAACAAAAACCCACAAAGAAACAGTACACACGCGCACACACACATACACACACACACACACACACAGGATCTGAAATCGAAGAATGTCAGAGCACTACATGAACTTAGAAATGAAATCCAACTTTTTCATTTTATAAAGAATGAAATCTCAATCCAACGAAGTGTTTGAATTGCTGGAGAATACCGAGCAGATCTGTTTCAGGGTCCGACTCAAATGCCCCCATCATTTGATCTGTGGCTCACTTTACCCTACAAGGTGGATAGTATCCAGAGAAGGCTCTAACTCTGGCTCTTGGCAGGAAAGAGTGATTTTTTTTCCTGCTACAGTAAGACAGACATGTGGGAGATAGCAACCTCCTCCATATACTAGATACATTTAAACTACATTTGCATAAGCTTAGAAATGCTGTGGGTGTTATGTGCTCTATATAAATTATAAACAGTAAATGAAGACTTTGGAAGAATGCCAATGCATCAAATCAGCACTCAGTCCATTAGATTCCACGCTCTATACCTCTGTTTTGTTTTTTTTTAAATGTAAACGATAAAGATTATGAGATTTGTCCGTGGCTAACAATGGACACACCCATGCGTGGTCTCTTAGTTACTGAGGCTAAAGAAACGATTAACACTCTCATTTTATCTGTATAGAAACTGAGGCTCAGGGAAATTGTCATAAGCTAGTGAGTGGCAGAGTCAGGACTTGAATCTAACTTTAGAATTTTTATGGGATCATTGAACCCAGTCCTACAGCAGTTTTCTGCTGTCTAACAAGCATTATGTAGGCTTTCGAGGAATCATATGAATGTAATTAATGACTTTTCTCTGCTATAATTGCATGAACATAGGGTTCAGATTCTGAAATCTTGGTTCCGCCACTTACTCACTCTAACCATGGTAAGATACTTAGCCTCCCAGAATTTAATTCAGACTCATAATTCATTAAGCTTTTATTATGTGCTTCTGTGCTAGACACCACCAGGTGTTAAATCTATGGCCCCAGGGAGGGAGCATAACAACACAGCCCCACCTAAAGAGCCTTGTTTTCTAATGGGAAGAATGTGTTAAAACTGCTGCCATGCTCCCATGCTTACCTCAGAGGTCTGTCTCATGAACTGAATGAAATATTATAAATGCTTCATAAAACATAATATGATATATAAATCTAAAGGGTCATTACGAATGTACTTTACCCAAGGGCAAAGAGGAATATCCCGCATGTTTTTCTTTATTTTCTAGCCCTTGTTTTTTTTTTATATTTCTGAGAAGACCTAAAGTTCTCCAAGCAAATTAAATAGGAAGAGAATTGATTTTTTTTTTTTTTTAATGCAAAGTAGGTTGTTGCTTCTCCGTGGACTTAGGTATTAGCTTTCCTTTTGTCTGAAATGCATTAAAGCATTGCCTCCTGAGGTCCTGGCAGAAATACAGATCTCTTACCTGAATTTGTATATGACTTTAGTGCAGGAAAGAGAGACCACTAAAGTATTTACCAGGAAGGGATTCAACACAGGGAATTAGGTGGTTACAAAACTGGAAAGCCTGAAGAAGCAAGTTTGGAGGGACATCAAACTTATCCCTAGAGGAGCTATTGCCCTCCAGGAGCACCAGGAGGACTATTCCGAAAGGAGTTCTGGGCAGTAAATAGCGTCCTTGGAACTGAGTCCTGAGATCAGGAAATCCTGTAAGGAAAATCCCAGGCCTTCAGCTCTTCAATGCTGAGCAAGCTGGAGAAGGAACTCTGAAGAGCTGCTCTGAGGAGACCTCATGTGTTCACTGCCCTGGGCCACAAGGTGATTGCCTCTGACCCAGTTCTGCCTACCAGGTATCCCCGAGTCCACCTGGACCCCTCGCAGCAAGGGAGGCTGTGCAGATGGAGTTCATGGCTTTCCAACCTTTCCAACGTGACCGAAGATAGAATGGTTTCAGTTTTGCCATCTAGAATGTATGAGGCCTTGGGCAAAGACACAGCCTCTATTTTTTCCCCTGTGAATAGGAAAAGGCACAACTTTCTCATTCTACCAGATTGTCATTTAAGGTCCAAGAAATTAACACATGCGGATAAGCTTTTGAAAAAGGTCACAAAAAAGAAAAGTTGTCTGGTTTTTTTGGTCACTCTTTCTTTATGTTGTGTTTGTAGATGCATTGTCATTGTTTTTCTACTAAGATGTAGGTGAATGCTTGCATCTTTATTTTTCTCTTTGTTCTACACAGATTAAAAAGGAGATCAGAGATCAAAGGCTACCTGAGGAGCACTGGTAGGAAGGAATGGGGAATCTCATATTAATAAAAAGAGAAGTTTCTTAAACTTAATAAAGGAAGACTGCCTGCCCAGCTTTGTGTCCACCATAATACCCACCACAGTCCCTAGTATCAAGAAGGCAAAGACAATCCTGGAGCCATTTTGGTACAGAGGATGCTATACAAAACTGGATGAGCAGATTAAAACTCTGGACTCACCTCTCCTTAGGGGTTGGAACTGTAAGTAACTCATGCAGTGCGGTCAGATTTCTTATTTACACACGGGGTGGCAATGTTTTCCTTCACAGGATTTCTGGAAGGCTAAAATAAGATGGCACTACAAAAGGGATCTCTAAGACCAATACTAATCACATGCAGGGAAATATCACTATTCACTGGCAAAAAAAAAAAAAAAAAACGGAACACCAAACTGCTACGGAGAAAGAAGGATGCTGTGCAAAAGAGAGGGGAAGGTGTGTTAAAGGCAGACTGCCCACTTTTCTTTTCTCAAGTGCCATCCCTAAAATAACAGTTCTTGGGTTGCATGGGTCCAATTGAGACCCCTTGAATAATAGCAAGGAACAAGGTGAAGAAAGTACACTTGTGAAACCTCTTTTTACCTGGCACTGTCATTTTATAATTCATCACATAGATGTGTGAGGTAGGTATAATTATCTTTGGTGGTTTGGTTTTTATTTTTGGGTTTTTTTTTTTTTTGGTTGCAGAAACCGAAGCTTTGAAATGCTAAGTGCAATGTCACCTTAGGCAGTGAAGGGTGGAGTCAGAGTCAATGAAGGATTTATCTGACCTCAAAGCCTGGGTCCTTTTATAGCCCACAATGCCGCCTCTGAGTGACAAAATGATATCATTTACAAGAGCCAAAATATCTTAGCAAATGCTCCAAAAGTATTTTCCGAAGGAAGATGCTAAATTTTCCCCCCAAGTAGAAGTGTAGTGGGTGGTTGGGAGAGCTGCCTTTGAGTCAGACAGACCACCAGGTTCTGGATGCTGGCTCTGTGATTTGTCAGTGGTGTGGCCTTGGGAAGCTAGTCAGTCACTCCGTGCTTCAGTCTCTCTATTTCCAAAGCGGGGGTTTACATTAGTAACTACCCCATAGGGTTATTTTGAGGATTAAATAAATTCGTACATAGAAAGACTTGAGTTGAGCTCAGGGCTTGCCATAACATGAACCCTCAATCGATGTTTGATACAATTATGAAAATAATAATGAGAATAAAACAATATATATAGTAAGAAGGAGCTCTGGAGTTAACAACATGGAACAAGATTAAAGTCCTGATTTATCATGGTTATGAAGGGATCATTACAACGGTGACCCATAGCCTTCATCAAGACCTATATTAATAACTCCGGAAGCAGAGGCTTCTAAAGAAAACTGGAGCTCGGTCAATGTTTTTATTTATCCCAATTTCTCTTGCAAATTTGCTAACTAGAGATAAACCAAACTGATGGGTTAAAGATGACTTTTTTCTGATTAATTTTACGGTAATTCTGAGGGCTTCAGTTTTAAATGAATTGTTTGAATACTAAATTATGCAGCTTTATGATCCAGGAGATAAGCAGCGGCTCTAAAGATGCCTCTGAGACTTGAAAGAGACGGCGTGAAGCTCATTATTGCCGGCACATTTAACATGGTTAAAGTAGGGGAAAATAGCCATTAAGTTAATGTAATACTTAAACTGCATTAATTTGAAAAACTGTCCAGTGAAACGCTTACAGCAGAGCATCTATTTTTTTTTTTCTCCTTCCGCAGAGATGTGGAGACATCCTTAAAAAAATAAAAGACATTTCAAGATTTTTCCTTCCCTCCTCAAGGCACTCTGCAGTTTGCTAGACTTTCTCCACCATAGGTGTGCTCTCAGTTCTGCCAGACAAGAAGGAACAGAGGACCATTAAGTCTTGTTTGTGGTGGATGCTCCCGGCTGGGCCGTGTTAGCTGAGTGATCAATTCCAAGAAAGGAAAAGCATCCCCAGGGTTCTCATGGGAAACCTGCAGGAAGCCTGGGAATTTGTATCATGGGGAACGGCAGCAGCTCTTTAATCCCTTGCAATCTGGATATTTCCTGAGAATTTAATAAAATGTGGGTCAAAAAAAAAAAACTCACTGATAATTCCAAAAGGACCACACAGCATGGCGTTTTACCAGTTCTCTCTCTCCTTGAAAGCATCACGCCTTGGTCGCTTGAGGTCTTGCTCTCCACCAGCCTTCTCCTGTTTTTCCCACATTCCTACTTTTTTATTATCCTGTTTGTTTTGTTTTCTGGCCCCAAATAGCATGGCTTCTCAGGACTGAGGCATCCAAGACTGTTGAAAATGCTAATTCACTACTCCCCACCCTGATTCTGATTCTGTGTATCGAGCAGTTCTTCCATATCTGGAATCCTAAGGTTTTGCACATTATTCAGATATTGGACAGAAGGTGTTTACTTGAGTGATGCCTTAAGAAACATTAATTTAGCAAAAGATAAATCTTATGTCAATACAGAGAAGAGCAGCATGAATGCATGCGTGATAGGCAGTTTTTCATCAATGGAAAACCATTTGCCCATCCCTGAGCGGGCAATGAAAGAGTTAAGTGTATGGTGACTAACTAACTGCATGATTTGTGTTCAAAATGAGTTACTTTGAGGTAGTGAATTAAAAAATGTATTTTTCACATGTTTATTGATTGATTAGCCGGTTTTCTTATATTGGAGAACTTAAAAAGAGTGTTATTTTCAGGGACGCTTGGGTGGCTCTGTTGGTTAAGCGTCTGTCTTTGGCTCGGGTCATGGTCCCAGGGTCCTCGGATCGAGTCCCGAGTCTGGCTCCCTGCACGGTGGGGAGCCTAGTTCTCCCTCTGTCTGCCACTCCCCCAGCTTGTGTTCTATCTCTCTGACAAATAAATAAATGAAATCTTAAAAAAAAAGTGTTATTTTCAAAAATTGTTTTAATTTTTTTAAGATTTTATTTATTCATTTGAGACAGATAGAGAGAAAGCACAAGCAGTGGGAGGGGCAGGAGGAGAGGGAGAAGCAGACTCCCCTCAGGGCAGGGACCCCCATACAGCGCTCGATCCCAGGACCCTGGGATCATGACCTGAGCCAAAGGCAGATGCTTAACGACTGAGCTGCCCAGGCGCCCCCAGAGTGGTCATTCTTAGTACGCATCTACTGCTTGAATCAGTTTCGTGGCCATAGCTGTCTCTAATACTATGCTACCGGTATTTTTTTCTTAAAAATATGTGGGGTTTTTTTTCAATATAATCTTACTTTAACATCTTTCATAAAATTACATGCAGTTATGATCAGAGTTGTATTTTATGGTTAATAAATTTGAAATTATTGACACTTCCAATTAATCCTTCTCTGTAGGACAGATTATTTTTAATTAAGTAAACTACTAAGATGGTAAATTGAGAATGACTTTATTAAATTGAATATATCCTCATTTCTAACTTTTTATATTTAAATATTTAGCCTAAATATGTTATTGTTCAAAGGTACTGCCTTTTTCCTCCTCGGTAAAAATTCATTTGACAAATATTTTTATAAGAAACTAGTCAACTACTTTGTCCAGATGTTATTTGTTTCAAATTAAGCTGCAGCAAAATCATAATCCTTCTCAAATTCATTCCATTTGATGGAGAATATCAATTATCCAATAAAATATAGACGTTCCTTCTAAATATTCTTCCCCAAGTTGAAATACACAAGGTGCAATTATATAATATCAAAATTAAATATTGGAGTCATCACTTATTTAATCGAGTCCTTCCTGCACTGTTGTAAAAATAAATTCAAGGTTTTTTGTTTGCAAGATAACAGTTGGCTAAAAGCCTCAAAACCTGAAGTTTTTATTTTTAAGTTCCAACTATTAAACACAGCAATAAGAATTTCTAGTTACCTGGAAAAACATGAAAAGAAAGTTTAAAGAATTTCTTTTAAACGTCTTCGTTTTTACCTTAGGATGCTTAGAGTGAGTTATAAAGTGAATTCTAACACTTCTAAAGTCATATTGGAAAATGAGTAGCAGAGAAACGACATATACTATGTTAAGCATATATTTGTTTTATTCCACACTAGTTTCATAACAAAATTTTGTAGTACAATTACTCTAAATGTTTTTTATGTAAATGTATTTGTACTTTTGACAAGTAAGTATAGCTTTTATTTCAACTGGTAAAATGTTGCTGTTTGTTTGGACCCAGTTATAATTCATAGATGGACCACAAGCAATTCCAACTACATTTCTGCTTTGTGGATGTCTGAATTAGGTAACAACTTTGTTCCACCATGAAGTGGTGTCCTACCAAAATTTATATTAACATTAGCACTATGAAAACATAATGTCATTTTTATCACTGCATTTTAACTGAATTTACAGTGACATTCACAAAATTGTCAAATGCTTGTTCCTAAAAAAATTATTTCAAAACCTTTTTTTGATTCTGTAATACAGATAAAACCCATTAAACTGGAACTAACTGAGTTTCTATTTGAAGTCTTTGGATGCAGTTTTTGTAAAAGAAAAGCTATTCTTTGAAGTAGATGTTGACACATCTTCCAGCTTTCATATGAACAGAGGGGTACCCGTGGCCGCAAGGTGATATTTGATGAGCATTTTGTGCGAATTTTTGGTTCATTGGCAAATTTTTGATACATGGAAATTAAGAAATTAATTTTTATTAAAAATGGATGTTTTAATTTTAATTTATCCACTCAGTGCTGCCAGAGCACCTTATTGAAATATAAAAGAAGTACTACCAATTACACCATTAATTGATTACTATTTTTAGATCTGTATCCTCTAATAAAGGAATAAAACTAGTGCAGCAAGAACATTCACTATGTGCTGTATATACTTTTTTTTTAAAGATTTTATTTATTTATTTGACACAGAGAGAGAGAGCACAAGCAGGGGGAGTGGCAGGCAGAGGCAGAGGGAGAAGCAGGCTCCCTGCTGAGCAGGAAGCCCGATGCGATGCGGGGCTCGATCCCAGGACCGCAGGATCATGACCTGAGCTGAAGGCAGTTACTTAACCAGCTGAGCCACCCAGGCATCCCAGAATGTGCTCTATATACTCCTACTCAGGAATGCTCAGCCTTTATTTTCTGTATGTATTTCACAAACAGGAATCCTATAACTTCACCCATGCTATCCATGGATTGCAGCCTGACAACCTTACGCTTCTCACTCACACAGGGAGAGTAAAATGATAAGTATTTCCTGCTGTATCAAGAGGCTGCAGAAGCACCTAACTTGAACACTTCTTCCACCACCTTAAGCAAGAAGTGAGAATTGTCCTTAGCCCCATGTCTCCGAGTGCCCTGCAAACTGTCCCTGAGAGGCAGATGTTCATTTGCTTGACCTGGAAAGGCTGAGAAAAGGGAAATGCCTTATCAGTTTAACTGAGTGAAAACTGTCCTCATTTTTTTTATTATTATTATGTTATGTTAATCACCATACGTTACATCATTAGTTTTGATGTAGTGTTCCATGATTCATTGTTTGCGTATAACACCCAGTGCCCCATTCGGTACGTGCCCTCTTTTTTTATTATTATTATGTTATGATAATCACCATACATTACATCATTAGTTTTTGATGTAGTGTTCCATGATTCATTGTTTGTGCATAACACCCAGTGCTCCACGCAGAACGTGCCTTCTTTAATACCCATCACTGGGCTAACCCATCCCCCCACCCCCTCCCCTCTAGAACCCTGTTTATTTCTCAGAGTCCATCGTCTCTCATGGTTCATCTCTCCCTCCAATTTCCCCCCTTCATTTTTCCCTTCCTGCTATCTTCTTCTTCTTCTTTTTTTTTTTTTAACATATAATGTATTATTTGTTTCAGAGGTACAGGTCTGTGATTCAACAGTCTTACACAATTCACAGCACTCACCATAGCACATACCTTCCCCAAAACTGTCCTCATTCTACACGCATCTCACACACATAGAGAGATGAGGACAGAAGCTAAATATGTAAAGGAGATGTTCATGAAACCAACTCCGGTTTATTTCATGCAAATATTAATACTAGTACCCCATTTAAAATAAAAAATCTCAGACAAATTCTACACTGGACAGGATGCCATGAAATAGTAATAAAAATTGGTCTGAGTAGGCAGAACAGGATTTGCAGTCACTGGGGTTACAAGCAATCAAACTCCTGGTCCCGACATGTTTGCAAACATGGATCCAGGATACACAGGAGAGGAAGTGAAAATCAAACAAAACCAAAAATGGAATGGGCACTGTGAAACAGAAACAAATAAATCAAAAGAAGATTGAGTGGGATATCAAGTAAATAGAAAAAGATTTATTACGGGAAACTGATACAAGTTTTTTTTTTTTTAAATCCGTGCACCTGTGGTCATTAATAAAATACATCAAGGCAGGTTGCCTATTAAAAAACAAACAAATGAACCTCCATATTTATCCTCAGAGGGGGAAAAATTGGTGAGTCAGATGATAAGCAGGTGTTAGGGTAGAATAAAATCAATTGAGATAAAGGTTAGGAAGAAAAATTATATGGTCATAAATAAAGTAAAAATTGCAACAACATCAATATACTGTAGCTACAACACATGTAAAATGCATATTGAACCCGAACCAATACTGAAACAATGCAGACTCAGTGACGTTAATGAAAAATGGGGAAATTTTTCCCCATACTCAGAGAGCTAGGTAAGGGTGGTGCTGAGCAAACTCATACATACAAAGAACGGAGAACAGAAGTCCAAATTACCCAGAATATACATCCAAAAAGTGGAGGTGAGAAAGTGGCAATAGAAGCAATAATCCACCTTATAAGAGAAGATGTTTTATTTTCCAGAACTGAAAATCAAATGTGGCTACACACACAACACACCATATTCTAAGGCTCATTTCTGGCAGCTTAACATTTCTGTTTTATAGATTTACTTATAATTATAAATACTATCATACACAATCTACTTTATTATTTTTTATTTTTTAAAGATTTGTTTATTTTAGGGAGAAAGAGAGAGCGCATGCACGAGTGGGGCGAGGGGTGGGGCGCAGAGAGAGAGAATCTCAAGCAGACTCTCCCCTGAGCACTGAGGCCCAGCTTGGGACCTGGGGATTATGACCTGAGCCAAAGCCAAGAGTCAGATGCTTAAATGCTTAACCGACTGAGCCACCCAGGCACTCCCACAACCTATTTTAAATCTTAACATAATGATCTTAAACTTGACCCGCTGAGACATGTGGAAGTAGGGAAAATGGACCAATAAGAGAATGATAGCAGGGCTAGTTTTAAACCTTAGTATAAAGCAATGATTATTTAGATAAATTTGATTATAGTAGAGAAATAAATATGCAGGTCGATACAACAAAATGGGTTAAAAATAAAATCTGGCTCAAGAGAAAAAAAAAAGAGCAATATATAAAAAGAAATTTTAAAAACATGTGAAATGAGACAACTATTCCTAAATAAATCTGGATGATTATGTAGCTATTTGAGGAAAACATTAAAGTTAGGTCTTTCTCCCATACCACACACAAAACTACATTCCAGATGGCAAAAATGGAAAAAATAATAACTTATGAAAATTAGGAAAAATATAAGCAACTAATGATCCAATTTGTGAATGGAGACAAATTTTCTGAGTGATCATCAAGTGAATTAATCACAGTAGAAAATATCAGCATACCAGACTCCTTAAAATGAAAAGAAAAACTTCTCCAAATCACAATGAAGGGTGATTTAGATAGGCAAAGACATACCTTGAGGTAAATAAAACCCATAAATGGATAATATTCCTAATATATATATATTCCTTATATATATATATTTTTACTATATATATATAGTTTTGAAATGACAAGAAAAATCCTAAAAACTAGTAGAACAGGGAACAAGGGTCATGCACAGATAATTCATAGAAGAAAAATGTAAATGTCATATTTAAAATTCGCAACATTATTCAAACTCACTCTTCATTGTAGCTAATCTATTTTGGAAAAGAGTTTGCATTTTCTTTTCTTTTCTTTTTTTTTTTCTAAGATTTTATTTATTTGACACAGAGAGAGAGAGAGAGAGAGAACAAGCAGGGGGAGTGACAGGCAGAGGGAGAGGGAGAGGCAGGCTCCCTGCTGAGCAAGGAACCCGTTGTGGGACTCTATCCCAGGACCCCAGGATCATAACCCGGGCTGAAGGCAGCCACTTAACCAACTGAGCCACCCAGGCGCCCCTGCATTTTCTTTTCACATAAAACATTCACATGCCTTAAGATCTAGCAATTCCATCCAACCAAATACAGGTCTGCACATGTACAGAGGGAGATAGGCAAACTGTTAATCACGGTAACACTGCTAATCACTACCCGGAATCTGGAGGAAGGATGGCATCTTATAAAATATTTTATACAGATTTTTACATGAAAAGACACAGAACTCACAGGAAACAAACAAACAAAATTCAAGGCAAGATGAGTGCACAGAACATAGGCCAAGCTTTGAAGAGAGAGTTAAGAGAGAAATAAATGATTTAGGAGAGTAGCTACCTTCCTTAGTCTGTTCAGGCTGCTATATAACAGAACAATAACAAAATACTATAAACTAGGTAGCTTACAAGCAACAGAAATTTTGTTTTGTTTTGTTTTTCTCATAGCTCTGGAGGCTGGAAGCCCAAGATCAGGGCACCAACAGAGTCCATGTCTGGTGAGAAGTTTTTGGATAAGTGACCATCTTTTTCCCATGTTCTCACGTGGCTGAAGAGACAAGGAATCCTTCTCCAGCCTCTTTTATACCTAGTCACCTCCCAAAGGCTCTACCTACTAACCTCATCACCTTGGGAGTTAGGATTTCATTTTTGAATTTAATTGTGTATTTTGAGTGGACACACACATTTGGTCCATCACATTACCATTTATGCAAAATACAGAAAATTACAAGAGATCAGAAGCTCTCAGGGTGCATTAGCCTATACTTTCTTGGTAGGCTGTATATTCATTTCCTGGGGCTGCTGCAAGAAACTCCCACAAACTGGGTGGTTTAAAACAGAAAGTGTTTTTTCATAGTCTGGAGGCTACAAATCCAAAATTAAGATGTGAAGTAGGTTGCTTCATTCTAAGGAAGAATCAGTTCCATGCCACTCTCTTAGCCTCTAGAGAAAATTGACTCTGTTCTGGAGGCTGGAAGTCCAAGATCAAGGTGTCAACAGATTGGATTTCTTCTGAGGATTCTCTCCTTAGTTTGCAGATGTCTGCCTTCTCCCTGTGTCCTCACAAGGCCATCCCTCTGTACATGTCTGTGTCATAATCTCCTCTTCTTACAAGGACACCACTCATGATGGATCAGGGCCTGTCCATATGACCTCATTTTACTTTACTTATCTTTTCAAAGGTCCTATAACTAAACACAGTCACCTTCTGAGGGCCTGGGGTTAGGATTTTAAGAGGATGCTATTCAGCTCATAATAGCAGAGAAAAAGGTTGTTAGGGGACTATTAACACAAGCTGTAAATGGAAAATCCCCAAGTCGATCTGTAAATATCCTACACTATCTTTAGGGAAACAGTAAAATGTATGTTGGAAGTGCTTTTACATATGGGTCCTACGTCTAAAGCTCTACCAGGTTGTATAAAATTCTGAAAGAAATGTTCAAAATCAACCATATATCCTAAATGGTAGGAATAAATATTAAGTGAAAGAAAGTTTCAGGTTATCTGCAGAGGCTAGATTAGTTTAATCTTGTTTCATGCCCCGGGTGTTACAAATGCCTTTTCAGTAGAGCGGCTCACATATCCTGGTTTTGCGCCAAAGGGAACGATTCTGTGTGGAGGCCCTACCCTGTAAAGAGGCAGTAAATAAGCAGTGATGATTAGCCCTTAACACTGGGCTTGAAGACCTCCTTAAATAGACATCCTATTAATAAGCCAATTTATTTCTAAACAAATCACTGTATTTATTGCTCCAGCTGTAGGATTTCCACCTTCAAATACGGAAAGTAGCACTGGTAAATCAAAGAAGAATGAGAAACCTGTCAGGTGACCTGGTTCTAATGAATCTATGTCCACTCACATGAATAGTATAACCACTTAATCAGCAAAAAATCAACCAAACAAAAATTAAAGATGCATCTTCACTAAGAATCAACTATGAGTGAAGTCCATGGCCTAGGGTCACCGTGAGTCAATTTTAGTGCACACAATCCTGGTGTCACCTGCTTCCGGGAGAGGAGTCTATGTGGCTTTAACTTATAAGCCCGGGGCACTTGGGGGACATTTCTATGCCCCCACCAAAATCCTTGATTCTTAAGAACAAAAACTCCATTTACTCTTAATGACAATGGTGCTCTGAGGATTGGACATTGAAAGGACCATTTATTGCAGTTTACTTTGAATCCAAGTCCTTTATTTTAGGAGTAATGAGACTCAAGTCGAGAAAGAGAAAATGATTTTCCCAAGATCACACAGGCTGTCAGTGGCATATCTGAGTTATGCTGTGTAGGAAGTCTAGCTTCAAAATTCTCCTGGGAATATCAACTCTTAGATTTTCCCTAGCAGGTCTCAAGCAGACTCCAAGTAAGAAAATGGTTTCCCCGATTCCCTTTGATGAATGACTAAAATGTATTAAGTGAGCAATTAAAAGAAATACTGCATAAGTGATTTAATGACCGGACTCTCTCTTTCCTACCAGATTAAAAAAATGAGTTCTGAGCTAAGGTATAGAACCATTTACATTTCATTTGGATAAACACTGAGTAAAATTTAGGAGGGGATAAGAAAACAAACAAACAAACATAATTAGTGCTAATGTCTTTTATTTTCCTCAAGAACACGGCACATCCTTTGTAACAAGGCTCTCATGTACCCTCTCAAGGCTCTCACATACTGGCCTCAACGGGCATGTCTTCATCGTTTTTCACATTTTTATGTGCTTTACCTTAATTGCACCCAACTACTTGTCATTCCCTGAACGTGTCCTATTACCTTCTACTTCTGAACCTTTACATGTAGTAATCCTTTAATTGATCTTGTTTCTCTCTACAGGAAAGATAATTAGCATGTACTGAGTGCCCATTCTGTACAGGTACTTTACCTTATCTTGAACATTTTAGTTCTAAAAAATAAAATTGGCTGAGACTCTCTAGTAATCCAACAATTTTTTAAAAATGTAATTTCTTGCCATATTTCTGTGCCCAGTTCTCATCTAGTTTCTCAATTTCAATAATTAGGCTTCTGTCTTAGTCCCTCAGTAGAAGTCTACCACTGAGACACTCATGTATTCTCTCTGTTCACACCCAGGGTTGAGTGTCACTATCTGCCTTCAGACTCACAACTCTCTGCTTCATTTCATCTCCTGTGTGTCATATTGTAAAGAACATGACATCAATTAGTAGCCAAAAGATATGGGCTAGACTCCTGGATTTACCATTTCCTGGCCATACAAATTAAGGAAAATCATAGTCTCTCCAAGTATTGACTGTAGAAACTGGCTGTTGATACCGACCTCACTGGTAGATATGTTCTTATATGTAGTGTAGGCAGAGTGTATCATGAACACTAAGGTGATATGCAAAAAGTTGGGCGGGGGGGGCTAAGAATTAACATGATATTTCCCTGCTGAATCACCTACTGAAGCTCTCCCTTCTCCAACAGACCCTGTGGATCTCTACTACATGCCTGCTACCAGGTGTGGCACATAACCGACCTGCCTGAACTAACTCTCCTTTCATAAGCTCCTGAGACCACCTTGCAGAGCTCCCTAGGAAAAGAGCTCACTCATACTTGAAAGTGTCAGAAAGTCAATTCAAATTATGTAAGAAAAAATGGGAAATTTTAGCTCACATACATGAGAACCTCTGCCAGTGTTCTGGCTTCAGACATTACACCTATCTGACAGCTTTAAAAGATTTATTTCTTCTCCAACAGTCAGTCGTGGTGGTCTAATGTGGTGGCAGAAGAGAAGCTGCTTGCACTGTTAAAAGTGTATCATTCTATACTTGAGATCAACAGACATGATGATTCTCTATCCTAAGAGTTCTAGGAAAAGCTGTGGAATTGAATCTTTTTGGGTTGGTTTGTGTCAAGAGTTCTTTCCTTCTTGGCTAAGGGATAGATATGCTTATTTCCCAGATCAAAGTCCCATGCGTCTCTGTCTCCTGGAGCTTAGTTATGTGGGGAGTAAGTCTATTTTAACTCCTTGGTCTAGAGAGGTGGAGAAATCTACATAAGGAGTTACAGAGTGTTGAAAGCAAAATAAGGATGACTGTGTCCCAAGGAGGCAAAAACAACAGATATCCCTAAGATCAGGTTTGCTTTGTTCTGCTCCTGGTCACTTCCATTCAAATGTCCCAAATATCCTGTACCATGTCTTAAATCTGAGAGCAGGCTCTGCCCCACTTCTTCTCTTGAGCTTATTTCAGATCTGTGCTTCTTCAGAATGCTTTCTGATAGAATTAAAGACCAAGAAGAGGAAAAGCACTCTAAGTTAATGATTAAAAAGGAGGGTAGGTGACTCTAAAAGTACCATGGTCCTAAAGTATTAAAGAAATGATAGTAAAATCAAGACTTCGCAAGTCAATTGATTTTCTAAGAACTAATCTGAGTCTTTGCGAGCCGGCCACTAAAAGAACGCAAACAGATTCCTATTGTTAAGGACAGGTGACCTGCAGTTTGCATCTGTCACTGCTTCTGGATGATTTTTTTAAGGGGACTACATGCTGTGTGATTTGGAATTAGTCATTTTTACTTTCTGGGACTGAGTTTAATTAAATGTAGAAGGATGATTATTCAACAACAACAACAGCAACAACAGGAAAACTATTAGCCACTTCCTAAGTGCCAAACGCTGGAAACATGCCAAGGAAAGAATCCCTTGATTGAGTCTTGAAAGATGAGAATGTATTTGTCAGAATGACAAAGGTGTGGGCAGGGACCGTGTTCCAGGCAAAAGGCATACTATAAGCAAGCCAAGGATGGTAAAACAACTTGGCAATTTTGAGTACTTCAAAGAAATTCAGGATGTGAAGAAGTGAATAATGAGATTAACAGATTTTAAATGCAGAGACAATCCTTTCTGGTCTTGCATTTTGAATTTCCAAAGATGAGTTTTGCAAGATTCCTTTCAAATTCAAATTTAGGGAACTTGGGTTCAGGTTAGCACAAGGACTGGGGCACATTACCTGTGAGAGGAAATGATCATGATCTGATCGGCATCCGTGTTTATGTTGCAGTTGAAAGGGCCTCATATGGAATTATCTGATTTAGGCGGGATGAGAATTTGGGTTATTGTTCGGCAAGTATTCATTTCTATTCCCCTCCCACTGTGGAGAGGAATACTTGTTTGATGTAGGAATCTTGGGCTCAGGTAATGGTCTGGGAGATGAATATTCCTTGTTTCTCCAGCTGATCCAAAGAAAATAAGGAGTCATGTGGAATGGAACGGAACACAACCCAAGAACAGGAATCAAGCCCAGGTGGCCCACAGTCTAAAGAGGAATCACACAGCTTAGGTCAGCTGGACATGAGACAGCAGCTTGTTATTGAAAGCTTCTGAACTTGGATGGTTTGTTATGCAGTATTACTGTGACAACAGCTGACTAATAGAGTCTTTTCTAAGATGAAAATGAAAAGGGGCCTCTGTACTTCTCCCTTCATTCCTTGTCCCTGTCATCCTTTGTTTCTTTTCCAGTTCAAAATGACCAGGTAAAACCTGGTGGTAAAACCAGGTGTAAAACTCAGTGAAACGACAGCTTTTAAGGAATAACTCTGCAGTTAATTCTTTGCCAATTCACACATGTCCAGATATGTCCGGGGCCGTGCATGGTGAGGCACCAGGACAAATTAGCTTCCAGAAAACAATTTATATTAATGCCAGTGTCACGAGCAAGCTCACATGTTGCTCAATGACAATGAGCAGATGAAGAGTAAAAGGGGGTTATGTTGTTCTTCAGCCCCTGCTCCCTCCGGGTATGGGGAGGCTGTGACAAAACATGACAATCCTGTTATTAGAACTCTGTAAGACATTTTGAGTTCATGGCAGCAATGCTTTGTGCTCTATGAAATTGTCTATAAAACAAGTGACGGTGAATTATATTTTAAACACTTCACTTTACTCTGCTACAAGTTCGGAGCTGGGCTTCAGGATCTTCATCGTACTACACACACACACACACACACACACACACACACACACACACACACGCACAGTTATAAATAAAACACCTTAGTAGTTTGCCAAAGCTCTAACATGGCATAGAGGAGATTTTATAATCTGATCTCTGCCTATTTCTTTGTCCTCATCTGAAACAATTTACCTCTTCTTGCATCTGTCAAATTCCCTTCTGCTTGGGGGCTTTGCAACTGCTGCTTTTGTTGTCTGGTGCTCTTTTCATCCTCCCTGCTCATTGAATTAATACCTGTTCATATTTTTGCTATTAGTTCAAACCTCCTAAGAAAAACTCCCCTGAATCCCCAATCTACATTTGATTTCCCTGGAAAACATTCCCACTGCTCCCAGTCCATTTTCTTCATAGTCTTCATCAGAGTTTGTAATTATATTTTCATATGAGTGCTTTCTTAACATATTCTCCTCCACTCTGCTGTAAGATCTACATGAACTTGACCTGATGGCAACTCGCTATTCCTTATACGATGCTTAGTATGAGACCAGCTATATAAGCAGGATAAATGCACATCCTGGTTTGCTGAGAACAGTCATGGTTTGTGCAAATTATATGGCATAATTAATGTTCTTTTTCATAATTAGCACCCTCTTTCATTCTTAAAATTGTCCTGCTGAGTACAATAGACCATGAAGTCATGGCCCATGTAAATGATCCCAGTAATAATGCTGAATGACCCTCTTTTCCTTTAGTAACAATTTGTTCCCCTAAGCCTCTTTGTTCCTTCGTGTATAATGGTTCTATTCTAGACATGCTTAGATGTTTCTAAATTTGGAACAGATATTCAGTTCTGATTGTCACCTGGGCCACATAGCACCTTGGAAACAGTTGAGGTCAGTAAGCTCTATATTAAAAGGTGTTTCAAGTCCCCATTGCCATCATGGTTGAAAATTCTTTCAATGTGCATCCTAGGTCTGGCACTCCTAACAGCATTTATTCATTTATCATCTCAAGTCAGTAATCATGCATCCAGAGAAAACTGGACTATATCACGTATTAGTTTAAGAGCATGGACCCTAGGACCTTATTGCCATGGAGTGCTGGCGCAATGAAATAAACACAACTGGTGAAAATTATGGGGGGAAAAAACTAACTATTTAAAATATCTGGAAATTGTCATAAGATCATATGGAAAATTAAAAAGTAATTCAAGAAAATCTACTAAAACTTGATGAGAAGAGCAAGATACAAAGACATCACAAAAAGGAAATTTCAGAACAATATATCTTATGACTATAGACATAAAAATCTTTAACGAAATACTAGCAAGCCTAGTCTGGCAGCATATTAGAAACATCATTCGCCATGACCAAGCAGGATTTATTCCAGGAATCCAAAGTTGTTTAAAATCTGAAAATCAATTCATATAATACAGCATATCAATAGAATAACAAACAAAAACCGTATGATCATATCCACTGACAAGTAAAAACTTTTGATAAAATCCAACGTGCTTTCTTTAACAAAAAAACCCTCAAGAAACTAGAAATAGGAGGGAACTTCCTCAGTCTGAGAAAGAAAATTTATAAAAACCCCAAAGATAATATCATACTAGCAGCCAGAAGACCGAAAGCTTTCATCTTGAGATCAGGGACTATTGAGAATATCTGTTCTCACTGCTTAGTAACATCATACTTGAGATTATAGGCAGAACAATTGCACAAAAGAAAATTAAAATTAAAAATTAAAAATATCAAAATTAAATGATCGAAATGAAACAATTCCTAGGTGACAATATCTTAAACTAAATGAAAATGAAAAGGGACATGAAAAATTGTGGGATGGAGCAATGTTGTGTCATTTTCAGCCTATTATTAGTGATGCCATTGGCTAGGAATGCCTGAGGCACTTAGCATGGGTCCATACTATTTGTGGTGAGCCCCCACAGACATTTCCCAGATTGGAGCCAATGTTGTGGCTGGACTGGCCCTTGTGGTTCTTATTATGACTGCAGGACACCACATTTCAATAAGAAACCACCAGGAACTTTGGGGAACAAGATTTTTTACTTACAAGTCATGGAAGGTACATAGCATGCATGAAGGCCACACGGCTAGGACGTGGGTCTAGAGAGAGGAAGCACAGACCGGAGGCCCTGCCTTTATTACTGTTTGAGGGTGGGGTGCCTACTGTTTTGTGAGTCCACTCCTTATTGGCAAACTTAAAGCATGAGAACAGGAATTAGGGTGTGGGAAGGGAGAAACGGGGTCACTCAAGTGGTCAGTTCCCTAGGTCACCCAAAGAACATTATGGTTGGGGGCTGCCTAATTGCTTATCTGGTTGTTTTGCTAGTGGCTGTGTCATAGAGCTGGAAATATATTTATTCAGGAAAGATATCCTTGAAATGAATGCCTCAGCAATCAAAAGCTTAATGTCAGGCACTTACATTATAATTGAAAAGCTTAATATCCAGCACTTGCACTACAAGCAGAAACAGCACTTAGAGGGAAATTTATAGCATTGAATGTATGTATTAGAAAAAGAGGGACCTAAAGTCAATTGTCTAAGTCTCCAAAAGAAGAAAGTAGAAAAAGTATATCAAAATCAATTCCATGTAAGTAAAAGGAAATAAATAATAACAATTAGAGCAGAAATCAATGACATTGGAAGCAGAAAATCAATGAAACCAAAAGCTGGTTCTTCTAAAAGATCAATAAAGTCTATAAGCCTCTAGCTAGGCTGACTTTAAAAAAATAGTAAAGTAAGAGAGAGGGCACAAATTTCCCATATCAGAAAAGAAAGAGGGGACATTATTACAGATCCCATGGAAATGAAAAGGATGATAAAGAAATACCATGAACAACTCTTTGCCCACAAATTTGATAATCTTAATGAAATGGGGCCGATTCTTTGAAAAGCATTCCGATTCTTTGAAAAACACTATATGCCAAAATTCACACAAGAAGAAATAAGCAATCTCAATAGGACTATATCTATTAAAGAAATTGAATCAATAATAACTTTCCAGGAGAGAAAGCACTGGGCCCAGATCAGTTCACTTGTGAATTCTACCAAACATGCAAAGAAGAACTTATACTAATTGTCTACAACCTTTCTCAAAAGAGAGAAGCAAACAAAGTACTTCTTACTCATTCTATGAGGCTAGCATTAGCATAATGCCAAAAATCAGACATAGGCATTACAAGAAATGAACACCATAGGCCAATATCTCTCATAAAAGTAGATGCAAAGGTTCTCAGCAAAATATTAGCAAATCAAGTCTTAAAAAAGCAGAATAAGAATTATATACCACAACCAAGTGGAATTCATCTCTGGATTATAAGGCTGGTTCAACATTGGGAAATCAATTAATGTAATCCATCACATCAATTAACTAAAATAGAAAAACTCACATGATCATACTAATAGATGCAGAAAAATCCAACACCTATTTATGATAAAAAATCTCAGTAAACTAGGAATAGAGGAGAATTTTCTCAACTTGGTAGACTATCTGCAAAAAACCTACAGCTAACATACTTAATAATGAGAAACTTGAAGCTTTCCCTTAGATAAGGTACAAGGCAATGATGTCCCCTCTTACCACTTCTTTCCAATGTCATACTGGAAGTCCTTGCTACTGCAATAAGGCAAGAAAAAGAAATAAAAGGGAGACATAAAACTGTTTTTTGTTTGCAGATCACACAATTGTCTATGTAGGAAATCTAAAGAATCAGCCAAAAAAAAAAAAAAAACCTCTGAAACTAATAAGTGATTATAGCAAGGTCACAGAAATAAAATTAATACACAAAAGTTGACTGCTTTCCTATACTAACAATAAACAAGTGGAATTTGAAGTTAGGAACATAATGTCATTTACTTTGGCACCCGAGAAACAAAATAGATCACCACAGAATGGGAGCAAATATTTGAAAACCCTGTATCTGATAAAAAAACAAAAACCCAAAAATCCTCATATCTAGAATATATAAAGAATTCAAAAAAGTTGATAAGAAATAAAAAAAAAATGAAGAACAAGAAAAAAACTCTGAATAAACATTTATTCAAAGAAGATATACAGATGTCCAATAAACACATGAAAAGATGCTCAAAATCAGCAACTATTAGGGAAAACAAACAAAAAGCATAATGATACCCTTGTACATCCCACTAGGATGGCAATGGTTTAAAGAAATAATGAGGTACACATGGGTGGTTTAATCAGTTAAGCATCCTGACTGGATCTCAGATATAGATCCTGCTAATGAGTTTGAGGCTTATTTTGGGGATAATGGGGGGATAATCACTACATAGGTAGTGATTTGTGGTAAAGCATTTAGAACATTTGTGGTAAAGCATTTAGAACAAGGAGTCTTAAACTTCTACAGAGATGGATATGTCAATTATTTCTCAAAAAAAAAAAAAAACAGTGGGATAAAAGAGAAAGAGAGAGAGAGATCCCAGAGACCTCTCTCACCCCTTTTGCCAGTAAGGACACAGCCAGAAAGTCACTCCCTGTGAGCCAGAATGTGGGTCCTCATCAGGTTCAAATCTCCCTGTACCTTGATGCAGGACTTCCCGGCCTCCAGAACTGTGAGAAATAAATGTTGTGTAATCCACCCAGTCTATGGAATTTTGTTAGGGCAGTCAAAACAGACTAAGGAACTGGTCATCTCTTGGAAAGTTGAAAGGTAAAAGAAAAATTATGTAACAAAAAAGAAACATTCTTACTGAATGCCACATCTAGAGTGCATTTGAACCCTTGTGATGATGGGGAACTTCTTGCAACAATTCTCTTTAGAGAGGTCACACATTGCTGGAACTCTTTTGTTAATTAAGTGTAAACCTGACTCTCGGAAAAGTGTCTCTTCTTAATTCTATCTTTGGGAGTCCCAGAGAACAATCGCTAAATCTCTGTCACACAGTCATTCATACACAGTGACAGTAAAACATTCAAATGCACCATCAACTACATTCCAGAACTGGCTAAGTTAAAACATCATTTACACTAATGAATCCCTAGTCAGTGAAGAAGACCAATAACTATATATTTTTTTTCATTTTCCCTACATACTACATGGACTCATTCCCTAATATGTCTCTCCCTACACCTGACACTGAAACCACACTGAACAATAAAATTGCCATTCTCTGTGCAATCTCTGTCCTCCAACTTTTGGGCCATAAATATCACATTGTCTTTAGCCTGTATTACTGTTCTCAGTATTTCTGGACAAAAGTCTATTTATTTATTTGTTTTTTCCTCAAAAAATTAATTTTACTTTTTAAAATTTTATTTTATTATAAGTCTATTTTTAAAAGCTCACTTAAAATATCATCTCATAGGCAATAAAAATAAAATCATGGACTTTGCAGCCAGGATTTAAGTTTGCCACTTAACTAGCCATGAAATATTGAGCAAATTAGGTATCTTCTCTAAGCCTCTCAGCCCATGGCTCAGGTCTTACCTTCCCTCTTTTCATGGATAAACTCTTTCTTAGGTGACCTCACCCTGGCCCATGATTTTAGATATTGTTAATAAGCTGAAAACCCAGGCACCTGGGTGGCTCAGTTGGTTAAGCATCTGTCTTCAGCTCTGGTAATGATCCCAGGGTCCTGGGATCAAGTCCCACATTGGGGGGGGGGGGGCCCTGCTCAGCAGGGAGCCTGTCCCTCCCTCTTCCTCTACCCCTCCCCTAGCTTGCACTCTCTCACTCACTCTATCTCTCAAATAAATAAATAAAATCTTAAAAAAAAAACCAAGCCGAAAACCCAAATTGTATCTGCAAAACAAACATCGTGAGTTTCAAACATATATACCCAGCTGTCTATTGAACATCTTCAGTTTTATAGTTCAAAAAAATATGCTCAAATGGAACAATTTAAATCTCCTGTGCCATATTTTCTTAAAAGCAAACAAAAAACTGTTATGTCCACAGTTTTTCTTATCAGTTAATGAAATTCTCACAAATACAATTGTTTAAGCAGAAAGTCCACAACATATCCCTTTTCCTCAACCTCCCAAATCCAATCAAACACCAATCCTGTTGCTGGAAACTACTGAGTCTCAGATCTATCTCTGCTCCCACTATTCTAGTACAAGTTGACATCATCTCTCTCCTGGGCCACCTTAAGAGCCTTTACTCTTGCTTTCTGTCATCCATTTTCCAGAGAATAATAGCCAAAGTAAATTTAAAAAAGAATTAAATATAGACACTCTGCTTCAAACCTTTCGATGCCTCCCTGCGTGCTTGGAATGTAATAGAAGTTTTTGGCTGTCATCTACAAAGTTTTGCAGGAACTCGCCCCTACCCACCACCTGTCTAACTCCCCACCCTGCTCTCCTTCTTCACTGGCTTCAGCCAGTTTTGTGGCTTTGTTTCTCCTCTCCTGTTCCTTGGTTGTCTCTGCTCCTGCTTCTGCCTCAGGAGAGCTCTTCCACAGTCTTCCATCGCTGGCTTATGTTCAGCCTTCAGTGCTTAACACAAATTCGCTTGTCTGCCTCCTTATGTATTTAGTGTTTTATGATCTGTTTGTACCTCTAGAATAATAGAAGATGGTGAATAGAGGCCGTGTGTGTTCTCTGCACAAACACATCCCAAGCGCCAAGAATAGTGCTTGCCAAACAGTAGATCCTGATATCCAATATCCCAGTAGATCTCAAATAAGTACTTGACCTCAGCGCATGTGTAAATTTCAGTTTTGTCCCTGCCACTGGGGATAATGGTAGTGCCTTCCTCAAAATGTGTAAGTTAAGTGAGATAATGTTACATATTAAACTATTTTAGGATTTATATTGTCTTTTCCCTCCTCAGCGTTTGACACAGTTTCTGGGACAACGTGACTGCTAAATATAATCTGGATAGATTTTTTTTAAATATTAGAAATGGAATGTGCTTTGTTTCTAAAATTATACCACATGCCTGAACATGAAATGTAAAGTCCAAGTCTCTATAGACTTGTTATCATATTTAAAAGACTTCTAATTTTAGCTATATTTCTAAATGGCATCATTTTTGTTGGCTTTAATTTCGAAACCCAAAACTTGCAATAAGCAGAGATGGAACTCAATTACGCATAGCCCCTAGTGCAAATATTTAATCCTGTACTCATCTCTTTGCCATTAATAGGGCAATCACCTGGAAATGGGGGCCTGATCATCAGCATGTGGAATAATAATTATGATGTGATGAAGATAAGAGGCTGCACGAATATTAGAGGTTTTGAATCTGTGTTCACATCCCCTAGTTACAGCTCATTTAAAAAAAAAATGTCTTCACTCTGCTAGGATCAATAATTCTTAGAAACAGACTAGACAAGCAGTGCCGTGTTCCCTTATATGTAAAAACAATCAACGGATCATAAAATTAAGGGCCCTGTATACATGAATAAGTAAAGTTGAAAAGCACTAAGTAATTTAGTACATGGCATTAATTGGTCATTCTTTACAATTATCCAAAGAATTAAAATAATTTAGTAATGATAGTAATTCTTAGTGCCACATAGTATTTTTGTGTTTTTTTCCCAGTATATTAATTATATCAAACGAATAATCTCATCTGATACAGTGAGGTAGACAGAGCAGTTACTACTTAAATATTTTAAATAATTTTTTTTTTAAGATTTTATTTATTTATTTGAGAGAGAGAGAGAATGAGAGATAGAAAGCACGAGAGGGAAGAGGGTCAGAGGGAGAAGCAGACTCCCTGCCGAGCAGGAAGCCTGATGTGGGACTCGATCCCCAGGACTCCAGGATCATGACCTGAGCCGAAGGCAGTCGCTTAACCAACTGAGCCACCCAGGCGCCCATTACTTAAATATTTTAAATAGAAACAGTGTGAGGTCTACCTACAGAAAGGAAAATAAACACCTATGGTGTGTGGGTTGCTCTGTATTACATTTTTGCTCTTTAATCCTCGTTACAACGTCACAACGCTTCTAGGCAAGTCAGGTTTAGTGTTACTTTGTGCATGTAAGACTCAGATTTTCAAATGACTCATTTAGGGTCACACAGCTCTTTAAGAGGCAAGGCTGGAGTCAACATATGTGGGAGGTGGGAAGTACTGAGTAGGGGACTGTGCTGTACCGGTTCTATCCAGGGGCTCCTAACAGCCTCCCCAGTATCCTGCATCTGGGAGAATCCCACGCCGCAAGCCAGAGGTTGGTAGTAAGGATCATTAAAGCCCAGAGAGGCCAAGCTGTATGCCTGACGTCTCATAGCTGGCAAAGCAGAGGAATAGATATCAGATGGAGATCCCAGCAGGGTCTCCAAAGCTCCTGTTCCTGGTACTAGCTCGGGTTGTGGGGGTTATAGTAAGAGCAAAGGTAAGTAGGATGGTCCAAATTCAATCCTTCCCTATGGCTTGTCAGCGGTGTGATTTCATGTCACTTCCTTAATCTCTCTGACCTGAGTTCCTCAATCTGCAAAAGTGGAGGAAAAAAGAGAGAGAGAGAGAGAGAGAGGAGAGAGAGAAACCCTTTTCTTGTTTGAGAGGATTAAGTGAGACAATGTATGCAAAGCTCTTAGCCTGGAGCCTGGGCCATTACTAATGTTTGATACATGTGAGTAACTATTATCCCGCAAGCCAGTCTGCTCTACTTCTCCATGAACTTTCCAGAGTCACAGAGTAAGGGCATGCCCTCAATAAGGAGACTCTTGGTGTCAAGCGCCTGGCGTTTTCACCAACCATGAAATTGCCTTATTTATTATTCGGTGTCATTTGGTCCTACGTCTCTGCTCTGGCACCGACCTGCTCTCGCACCACAAGGAACAGTTGCAAGAAACAAGAGAAGTCATCCCCAAAGTCCTTGGCAAAGGCCCTGGGACCGTCGTGGAGGCCTTGGAAAGGCCCCGAGACACAGATGGAAGCCAAGCCGAGGAACCAAGTCCGTGTAGAGGGAGGATGGAGCAGGCCCAGAATTAGAACAATCAGGTCTGGCCTCTTCTGAAGCAGTTTGCCACCATATGAGAAAGGGGAGCAGTGTGGCAAATGTGTCCCAACAACCCTGTGTTACTTGGAACCTCTGCTACAGTTAGTCTGTGTGCAGGAGACCGTGAAGACAAGCCTTTGCTCCCCTGGCTGCCTTTCTCATTGCCTTCAGAGCCTCCTCTCTCTGAGGTGAGGCTTTCAGGCACCAACATAAAAATAAAGCTGATGGAGCAGGCGGCAGCCCTGACCACGGGGACGACCAGAGCATGTCAGCAGTCTGGGGAGGGAAACAGAGTATGAAAAGAGGGGCCAGGACCTGGCTGTTCTCCAGCTCTTCACTTCCTGTCTACACCTCAGTCACCGCCTTGGTCCAAACCACCATGACCTCATGCGGCTATGCAGTGGTCTCCCTCTTGGTGTCCTAGCCTCCTGGTTTGCTGCTTCCATTGTAATGAGTCACCTGTAGACGGTGCAGATCAGATGAGGCCACTACCTAGACCTTCCCTGTTTCAGACCCATGCACTGGAGGATGAACACCTACACATGCCCAAGAAGACCCAGAATGGCTGACCAATGCTTCCTGCCGCATCAGGTCCTTCTTTATGCTCCAGATCTGGTGCCATTCATTCTGTTATTTGAAAGTCCCAACTCCCTCCTGGCACAGGGCCTTCATATGTGCCTGAAAAGCACATCACCTTTGCTTTCCCTGTTGAGTCCTTTCCATGATCCCTTCTTAAGGAGTCACAGGTCCCTGCTTCCAGGAAAGCCTCTCCCTGGACATTTCCCTGGGGTTTGGGGGTACCCCGTCCTGTGGTGTGTCAGGCTCTGTGCTTTCTCAAAGGAGTGTTCAGTATGATGATGCACCAACCAGAATCTAAACAAAAAAGCAAAAACCCAAAGAGCCAGAAATCCTTCAGGTTTCAAAGAAGAAAATATAATAGAGATAATTAGTCTCATTGAGGATGAAAGATCTGAGCATCGAATCGGTGGGAAGCGAGGCCATGCACACATTATCACCAGCAAAGAGCAACTGGGAACCCCGGATTGAAGAAACAAGGAAAAGGGGTAGTTTCACTCCCAGGAGGAGATGCACCCACCACCAGAGGCAGGGAAGGAACTTAACACCCTGCTCTTCCCTTCCCCATGCCCCCTGAACTCCTACCACTGCCTTCCATCAGCCACACTCAGCCCCAAGACCTGCAGGACCCGGCAATGTCCTCAAACATACAGCAGACCAGGAGTGAGCAAAAGCCCAGGACGAGCAAAGGTTGTTATAATGTTTACTTTTAGTAATTGTTTTGTTTAGTGTCACTGTCTTCAACTTCATGGAGCCTGCCACGGGCTATGCCTCCGTGAGCTCAGCATGGTGTTGCCACCTGCACAAAGCGGTTGTCAATGGACAGTTTCAAATGCATCTGTGCATGAATTCACTAGCTACGACGTCAATACCACATATGGAGCAACTACTATATACCAGACACAGTAAACCCAGTTGACCGAGGCCCTAGCCTCATGGACCTTTTAGGTTAGTGGATGAAGAGAGGTTAACAAACAATTATGTAAAATAAGTAGCAGGTCAAATGGTAAAAAGCACCATGAAGAGGAGAATGAAAAAGGGCAGAGGACATTCCAGGTGAAGACAGGGTGTGGGAATCCCTGAACAAGTGAGCTCCAGGCAGAAGTGGAAAAATGCTTAGAAGGCAGGGAGACGAGGTGGCATGGAGCAAAGGGGGTGATAGGAGATGAGTTCAGGAAGTGGTTTTGGGGAGCAAGGTGGTTGCAGATTGCTTAGTGTCTTGGAACCACTTTTATTTTGAATGAGGATGAAAGGTATTGAATTCATGAATCATGCACACAAATGAGTAAGTGCAAGGTGGTGTCCATCCCGGAAGGGCTCCTGAAGGTTGTAGAAAGGCTCAACCCAGCCCAACTTACCTCATCCATTAGCCCATGGATTTGCTGGTGCTTCCCCAGCCTTACAAATTGAGTCCCTAAAACATTTGAAAATCTCTGCTGAGACCGCTGAAGAGAAATAGTATTTCCCGATTATCTAGAGGCAGAAGAACAAGGAGAATGGAGGGAAACTAACAGCTCGTGGTACGCGCGAGCAGTTTTCCGTCCACTGATTTTCAAACTTCACTACATCACGACAAGAAATATACTATCTTCAGTTTCCAGATTAGGATATTGAGGTTCAGCAAGTGTATGTTCCCTAACAGAAGTCAGAACTGCTGGTGAATGATTGCTTCGTGCTGTGCACCGTGCTCGACACTTTACTCGACGTTACTGAACTTTGATGACACCATTTTGGACACGTATAAAGCAACTAGGGAGAAATACTAAAGACGGGATTTTATAAAATCATAGAAAATCAATGAATATTGTAAAGGGAGAAAAACAGCATAACTGTATTAGCAGTGTTTCAAAATAATACATTCACTCACCCCAAATTAATGATACCTCTTTTGACAAAAACATGTGGAGTACCCATATGTACCAACACATAGTATCTGCTAGTATTCCTGTAATTATTATTAAATATTGACTGCACACCATGCATTTATACAGTAAATTGTTAATTCAATGATTCTTCAAAGTTGAGAATCATTATGCTCATGTTGTATGAGAGGAAACGCAGATGGAGAGAAGACTAGCTTTCCCAGGCTCACCCAGCTTGCAAAGACACACTGGAATTTTGATCTGGTGTCTGCAGGTACTTATGACCCCTGCTCGAAGCAGATCAAAGGGGCGATGAAAGGAGCAGGAGATCGGACGAGGTGGATAGTAAGATTGGTCAGTGGGGAATCTTTTTCAGTGAGCAGGATTTAACTGGGGCTTGGCCACTGAGTGCTCAGGGAAGTCATTGTTGCAAAGATATTGGCATCCCTCATCTGTCTTCACCATGCATCATCTTACCTTCTAGTAAAGGGGGAAGGTGGCTTTCTCATGTTTTTATGCATGAGGACTTAACCATTGCCAATTTTCTGTATCTGTGAAAATGCACAAATCAAATGTTTTTCTCTACAGGGGCTTTCCGACTCCCTGGGGTTCATGCTCCTGAGGTATAGTGTCCTTTGCGTGGGCTTCGATCCCTTCACCTATTAAAAGGAAATGGTAGCACCTGTTCAATTATTCCAGGAATCGTGTATGGCCAATGTTTAGGAGAATTTGCTAATGCCAGGCATTAGTCTAAGCACATTAGAACAACACTCTGCAAGGGAAGCAAAGCAAGGTTAAATAAATTCTTTAGAGACAAACAGCTAGCAAGAACGACTGATGTGCAAAACCATAAGTTTGGCTCTGATGTTCTCGCTCTTTACTTTTTAGCAATGCTTCCTCCTTGCAAATAGAGGCAGTACATGTAACGGGTCCTCACACGGGAGCCACGTCATGAAAGGTAACCATGGTGACAACCATGCTTCTCTCTAGGGGTGAACATCCTAGACTTTGCCAAAACACTTTCAGGAAAATCTCTAGTTTCAGTCCTCTTTGCCATTTAATCTTGGACATTTTATTCTATTTTATTTTAAAGATTTTATTTATTCATTTGAGAGAGAGAGAGAGAGAGAGTGAGGGGAGGGGCAAGAAGGAGACAGGGAAGCAGACTCCCTGCTGAGCTCAAGGCTCAGTCCCAGGACCCTAGGATCACACCCTGAGCTGAAGGCAGACGCTTAACCAACTGAGCCACCCAGGTGCCTCGATCTTGGGTGTTTTAAATCCCTTGTCCCTTTTGAGCAGCATGATTTTAAATTTAATTTAATTACTCTTATCTGTAAAATAGAGTTCATAATACTGACTGTGACAACATAAGGATTGTTGATGATCAAATGAGATAATTTGGGGTCAAAATACTTTGGGAAAATATTAATAGTATAATAAACATCAATTATTTCTTGTTTGAACTTAATTCAATTATTAATTATTCTCCCTATCATCTTGGTAAAGTTCAGATCAATCATGCCAACTCCTTCCCCAAAGACCTTCCATTTTTTTTTTTATAAAATCACTGCAACATCCCCTGCCTGTCATTCATGATCTGATTTCAACAGGCTTTTCAACTTCATGTTTATTCCTTTTGCTCATCCACTGGATTCTAACCTAACATGATTCCCAATATACTATTTGCACATTTCCTCTTCCTTGCTTTTGATCACATTTTTTCTCCTCCAACTAGATTAACTTTCTCTTTTCTCCTTACTTGTCCAAACTGAATACAGTGTTTCCATTGAATGCATGGATTCTGGAGTCTGTGTAGGTTCAAAGTCCTGCTCTGCTGCTCTCTAGCTGTGTGATATTGAACATATTACAAGTGTCTCTGAGCTTCAGTCCTTCTGTTTGTGTCCCTCCAAAACTTGTATGTTGCAATTTTAATGCCATTTATTTGTTTTTAAAGATTTATTTATTTATTAGGATGGGGGGGCAGAGAGAGAGGCAGAGAGAGAATCTCAAGCAGACTCCTAGCTGAGGGCAGACCCCAGTGTGGGGCTTGATCTCACAAACTTGATCATGACCTGAGATGAAACCAAGTCAGATGCTTAACCAACTGAGCCACCCAGGCACCCCTCTAATGCCAAATATGATGACATTAGGAGGTAGGGCTTTTGAGAGATGGTTTCATATAAAGGGGCATGCTCATGACTGGAATTAGTGTCCTTATAAACATATCCTACAAAGCTAACCTTGCCCCTTTAGTCATGTGAGGATGCAAGTTATCTGTGGCATTAAAAAGAGTCTCACTTGACCATACTGGCACTCTGGTCCTAGACTTCTACCCTCCAGAACTGTTAAAAATAAGTGTTTGCTATTTATAAGCTACCCAGTCTTTGGTATTTTTTACAGCAGCCCAAAGAGACTAAGACACGTCCACTCACTTGTAAAATGATTATCTACTCACTGGGTTTTTATGACTATTAAATAAGATGACCTATAGAACAGATTTAGGGTATTTTTTCACACATAGTAAACACTATATAATTATCTATAACAATAGCTTTGATAAATAATTCTTACTCGAGAACCAACTCTTTCTCAATGAACCAGTGTATGATAACCATTCAAGTATGACTGCTCCCTCTTAGGGCATCCCGTAGAACTTTCTTTATGATTTTTTTTTGGCACTGAGAATTCCTCACTAGTGTTGCAGATATATTCGTAGTCAGTAAATTATTCAGTCAATCAGTCAGCAATAGTCATTTATGAAGCACATATTATGTGGTTGATAGTTTGGACAATGAGGATTCGGCAGAGAATAAGGGGGACAAAATCCCTGCCTATAACTAAAAATGTGTACTATGGGAAGGTCTCGAAAAGAAGAAAAATATAGCTAACATAAACAAAGAGGAGAATTTAGCTACATGGAAATCTGTGACAACATACGATGAACGTAGAGAGACAGCAAGTGCAGATGTTCTGATTCAAGAACTAGCTTGGAATGTTCGAGAGATAGATAAAAGGTCTAGTGTGGTAGAACGGGGTGAGAAAGTTGGAGATCAGTGGAAGGTCAGCTGAGAGACAAAAGGGGTGGGATCATACATGGCATTCCTGGTCATGGGGGTGTCTTTGGGCTTTACTCCAATGGGAGGCCATTACAGGGCTTTCTGTGGGAGAGAAAGATGCTCAGATTTACAATGTGATAAATTCATTCTGGCTACTGGGAGCAGAATGGCTTAGATAATTTGTGAGAGCATGCACAAGCTGTTGCAATGCTTCAGATGAGGGATGACTATGATTTGTCCTAGGGTTTTAATACTAGATTTGAGAAATATATGGTTTTCAGTTTCTTCTACCAGATAGTGATGCAATATTTGCTCCTCTATCTGCTGCCAAGGCACCCAGCATTCCAATTTGCACATAGTAGGTGTGAATACTTTCTTATAAACGAAGTAATGCATACTGAGGAAGTTAAAACTGGAAAATACAGGTGAAAACAAGCAAGACACCTGCTCTATCTCAAGATCAAAATATTCAAGAGACAGAAGGAAAAACAAGCCACTCAGTAACTCTTAACTGCTTCTATTTTTATCATTGCAAAAAATTTATGCACATCAAACATAAAATACACTTGTCAGCAAATCTATCACATTTTCAACTTTTTCACAGAGCAGCTGACGTGTAAAGCAGTTGGTCCTGTGCCACAAAGACTTTTAAATGACTGACTTTTGGCAAAGGCCGGGGAAAATAATCACATGAACCCTGCTGTCTTCCAAAGACAAAGTCTGCTTCATGCCAGCTTAGAAAGAAAATTAAATATGTAGCCAGAGATTCAATATTCTCTAGGAAGTCTAAATTTAGGTGGAAAATATCCCGGGGTGAAGGTATAGAAATCCACAATGCAACTCATTATATTTCCCCCCAAAGGGCTCCTCTTTTTGTGTTTTTTGTTGCATGGTGGTTAAAAACAGAGTTCAGGAACCGGAGTCCTGAATGCCACTTATTATCTATTTGATGTTGGCCAAGTTAATTGGCTTCTCTCAGCCTTAGGTTTACAGTGTATAACATTGATAAAATATTTATTGTAATGATAATAGCTAGCATTTGTTTAGTGTACACTCCATTTCAGATGTCATCCTAATTAGTACTATATAATAATTATAATTATGCCCCCATATCACAAATGAGAAAACCTTTGTACTAAGGCAAGGTGGGGGGGGGTTGTCACTTTTCCAAGGCATCACACCTAGTAAGTGGCAGAGTTGAGATTCGAAGCCCTGATTTATGGTTTGAGATCCGAAGATTTTTTCTGTTGGCTAACCACCACCTTTGGCTGCTATGATGTGCTGCTACAGAAGGATACAGACCTCAAAGTTCTTGTAAGGATTCAATGAGATGAGACATGTACAGAAATCAGAGTTGTGCCTGGTGCAGAATACACCTTGAATAACCCCATTCTACCACACTTGATCTTTTATTTGGTTTTTAATATGTAAAGAACAAGAATAAATGACATGTATGTAGCCAGGCAAAGCTTGGCATATATATTATACATATATTTTATACATATATACATGATATATATCTAGTATATATATTTTTTAAATATTCATTGAGCACTTAATATATGTGAGGCATTGTTTTGGGCACTTTGATATGTCAGTGAACAAAACATAGAGAGATGCTTCCCCTTGCATGGCTAATATTCTAGGGAAGGAGTGAACAATAATTACAATAAATAAGCAAATTGTATTGTATGCTAGGATGTAAAAAGGGCTATAAGATAAACAAACAAACAAAAAATAGACAAGACCAATCTTGAATGCCAGGTTGGTGTAGTTTGAAATTGTACATACAGTAGTTGAAGTCAACCCCAGTGAGTGGGTATGATTTGAGCAGAGTCTTGACAGACGTGAGAGAGTTAGGCATTTTGATACCTGTGGAAAGAGTGCCCTAAGCAAGGGAGATCAACCAGGACCAAGGTTCTCAGCAGGGGTTGGGAGAAAAGAGAGAGCCCAGGTGTCTGGAGTGGAATGAGCCAAGTGGAGTAGCCTCTGGCCCCACAAGGGAGAGTGATGGTCCCCACCGAATTAAAGCACCTGGGCTATTATCTTCAGTCAAATGAGAAGCCGTTGCAAGGTTTGAGCAAAGAGATGGCTCAAAATTAGGTAGTGTTTAATGCCTCTGGTGGCTGTATGAGAACATACTGCTGGGCTAGGGGGGAAGGAGGCACCACCAGGAACTCCTGGAGAATTGGATACTGGATGAGAGTCAGTGTTGACACTAAGGGTTTGGTCTGAGGGCTGGAGGAGAGGGATTGTCCTCATCTGAGAGGATGCGGTGATGGATGGAACAGATTCATGGGACTCCTTTTCCTTCCATATCACATTCAGTCATCCATATCCATAATAATGAGAAAACCCACAGTCATAACCTCACTGATACAAGCATCTAACATTTACTCAATGCATACTGTTTCTTTCCTTTGCTGAGCACTTGACTTGAATGACCTCCTTCAATGCTGATAGTAAATCACATGGTTTTTATTATCTACGTGTTTACAGATAAAGGAAACTAAGGCTTGTAAGATAAAGTAACTTACTCAAGGTGACACAGCCATTTTATAACAAAGTCAGGATATAACACCAAATATTTGAACTCCACGGTCTGAAATCTTGACAACTATGATAAACAGATAAGCATATTTAATTCTCTTACGTATTTCTAAATACCTCTGATGATTGATAGGTTCACACCACTTCATCATTCTGTGGCATACCTAATGTGATAACCTTATATCTGATACCCCTTCCTCTAATCTGTCATCTCATATAAAACCAGAGCAGAGATCTTTATAAAAATTTCCAAATTAATTACATCACTCCTTTCTTCAAATCCTCTGATACTTCCACCTTATCTGCAGAATAAAACAAAACTGCTTTACCAATTTACTCAGACCCTGTGGCTGACACAGCTGGCTCTTCGTATGAAACCTGTCCTCCCATTTTTGCTAGCAGCGCCCTTATTTTGGCCATGTGCCCAGGCCCAGAGAAGTAAGCTCAGTCAGTCGATGATATTCATGGGCATTGCATCCATAGTTAGTTATCTGTGACTAGTCTAGGGGTGAGCCTATAACCCCGCCCTCACTAATGAAACACGGGCAGGGTTGTCTGATAAAATATATAGTGCCCAATTAAATCCCAATTTCAGATGAATAACCAACGACTGTATTTAGTATTGGTATGTCCTGAATATTGTACTAAATATTATTCATCATTTATCAGAAATTCATATTTAACTGAGCATCTTGTATTTTTAATTCTAAATTTGGCAAGTGTAAACAAAAGGGGGAATCTACTGGGAGTTTACAGATACATTTTATCTCCTTACAAAAGAGCTTGAAGAGAGGGCCCTTTGGTTCTCACTCTTACCCTCCAAGGATGGGATGCTGTTCTGGGACATTCTAATGATGCTTGTTGCTTTGGAAGCCATCTCGCAATAATAAGGGAAAAGCCAAGGGACTGGCACACATGTGAACCCAGTGCCCTAATGTCTTTGAGTTATTGAGTTGGATCTGGAAATCCTTACTTTCAGGCACTAATTAGAAGCCTGCACTACTAAAGGCCCCATTAGGGTGGCTGTCTAGGACTTGCCACTCATGGCTTCTTAAGTGATGAAGGCAATTTATGATCTCATCTCTAATAATCTCCTAATCCAACTTTGACCATTGCCAACTATGGGAGTGTACCTTCTAGTCCTTTCAAGTTATCTATAATCCCCAAACATGTAATGTTCACTCAGCTGGATTTTTACAAAAGATAAAATATGTTTTACTCCCTTAACATATACCTTGATCTCTCTGATCATCTACCACCTGTCACGTATTCTTTAAAATTATGATCAAAGAGTCATTTTTTATTAATGCATGTATTTATTCACTAACCTATTAATTCATTCGACACATATTTAGTGAAGATGTACAATGATGTCATCACTTCATTAGATGCAAAGACTAAACCTTGAACAGTACGAACATTGTTGCCGTCCTCAGCAAGCCCACAGTCGGGTGGAGCACCCAGTCTTCAAAGAAATAATTATGTCATGATTTATTTAAGTTCAACAGTGAAAAGTGTTAAAGCTGAAAATGGATAGGGTATAAAAAAATAAATCAGGGTTAACTTAATTTAAAAGATATTGAAGGGAAGGGTCAAATAAAGCTTCTCTGAGAAGGAATATTTATGCTCATATGTTAAGAGACATCAAGATTTAGCCCAAGACAAAGTTAAAGAAAGAGAATTCTAGAGAAAGGGGATATTGTGTATAGAAGATTTGGAGGAGGAAGAGGTAGCTGCTTTGGATGGATGGGAGGGCAAAGGCCAGTGGATCAGGAGCATGGTAAGTAAGGAGGCATGGTGTGGTTTTCATAATATTGTTCTCCTGCCCCAAGATGCCCGTGTTCTCATCCCCAGCAATGGGACTATGCAGCCTTCATGGCAAAGAGAACTTTGTAGATGTGATTAAGTTAAGGATCTTGGGATGGAAGATTTCCCCAGATTATCCAGGTGAGCCCAGCAGGAATTACAGGGTCCTTCTAAGAGGGAGGCAGGAGAAGCAGTCAGAGAAGTAGATGACATGGGGGGAATGCGGGATCAGAATGATGTGATTTCTGGCTGAGGCCCACCAACCAAGAATGTGGGCAGCTTCTTGAGACTGGAAAAGGCATGGAAATAAATTCTCCCCTAGAGCCTCCAGAAAGAACACAGCCGTGCCAATACCTCGACTTTAGCTTCCTGAGATCATTTCAAAGTTCAGACCTCCAGAACTATAAGGTAATACATTTGTGTTGTTTTGAGTCTCTGAGTTCATGCTAATTTCTTACAGCAGCAGTAGAAATCTTCACAGGCATGGGTAGGAGCTGAGGCTATAGCATGAGAGTAAGAGTCAGGACTTGGGAAGGAGTAGCAAGGACGTTGTACCTATCTGTAGAGCCCGAGGGATCCTTCGCAAGGTTGCAAGCAGGGATGACATGATAGGAGGTCTTGTTAAAAGGCCCCTCTGGCTGGTGGATGGAAAATGGATAAGAATACCACAGGAGGGAATGCCAGGAGACCTGTTACAAAGGCACTGGAGCGGTCCATGAAGAAGTGATGTTGACAAGACCGAGGTGCGGCCTTGGTGACACATGCAGGTAGCACTGTGAGAGTTATTTCAGGACTGTTGTGAACAGAACTTAAGGAATTAACAAGGGGTGTAATGGAGAAGAAGGTGCTGCTTTTGACTTCCAGTTTTCACCTTGAACAAACAGGTGGATGGAATTACTGTTTGTGGAAAGACAGTATGCTACCTAGAGGTTATGGGGAGATCGTGAGATGAACTCTGTTCAGAGCAGAAGAATAGCCCAAGGACAAATGTTTGACAGGTACCTGGTAAGTGGGTCTGGACTTTAGAAGAGCAATCAAGTCTGAGGACATATATTTGGCAAACAGAAAGCATTTGAGATCATGGGAATGGATGGTAACACCTATGAAAAGAATACAGAGTGAGAAGAGAATCTCAAGATTGAGAGCATTATTTATTTATTTATTTATTTAATTTATTATTTTTTGAAGTATAATTAACATACAGTGGACTTTAGATTCGGGTTTTGAAGAATGAATAGAAGTTGATCAAATAGTCAAAGACTAGAAATGCATCCCAGGCAGAGATAGTAGATTGTACAATGTCTTGAGATACGAAACATTAGGGAGTGTATTAGGTTTCATAGAGATTCTAACGGCAGAAAGAAAGCTTAGCCAGATTAAGCTCACAAGATATTATGTTGAATCACATTCAAGGACATCTGAAGGAGAATTTCTTTTAGGCATGATGAAATCCAGAGGCTAATACAGTGTTGTAAGGGATTATTATGTCTATCTATATACCTACCAATTGATTGACTGGCTATCTATCTATCTATCTATCTATCTATCTATCTATCTATCTATCATTACCTTTCTATCATATTCTATTTAGCTATCATCTATCTATCTCTCCCCCCTCTCTCTTTCTTGGCTCTTTTATCACTATTTTGGCTTTATTCACAAATGAATAGGATCACTTCATATGATAAAAATACGGTTTGTACTTCAAAGCCTAAATTCTAATGGTTGCCAAGCTAGAAGCAGAAAGATTCTGTTTCACAAAAACCATGTACTAGTTTTCAATGATAACTTAGGCCCATGTGCACTCACCTTGAATGGAGTCCCATGACCTGCTTAGACCATATGCTTCTTTTGGCAAGATATTGAGATGGACAATCCCCAAGAAACCACATTAAATATGTGCTTCCATTTCCCAAAGGAGTATAGGTGGTTTTGCCAGGAGAAACCAGAAGGACTGCTGGCTATATTAAAACAAATAGAAAATATAAAAGACGTGGTATCACTGGATCATAAAAAGGGCTGGGTAAAATCCTGATGCACCTTTTTCATACACTAAGGAGTTTCAACCTTCGCCTGCAAGTGAAGAGGAATTTGTGAAGGACTTTAGTCAGTGGAAAGGGTTGCTTGAATTTTATGCTTTCACGCTCTCACACTGATGTTGTGGTGGTGGATGTGCAGCCGTGAAGAGCATGGCAGATGGACTTCAGGGTCTCTAGAAGCCACGGGATGCAGATGGCTATCACTCAGCACACTCAGCAATGGAAATCCAGAGACAAGCCCAGTAGGGACTGCTCTGCTTTCTGGCCTTTCCACTTAGCATTCATAATCTTCAGATGCACGGCTGTTAGCAGCCACGTCTTCTGACGCAAAGGTCAACATGAAAGAGCGTCTTAA
Source organism: Eumetopias jubatus (assembly GCF_037043125.1). NCBI lineage: Eukaryota > Metazoa > Chordata > Mammalia > Carnivora > Otariidae > Eumetopias > Eumetopias jubatus. Next base: position 194,134,591 of record NW_028274808.1, on the reverse strand, counting down.
GTAGCACGTCGAAATGACATTTTGCAATTTGGCATAATTGCTTGCTTAAATGCTTGTATATTACATTATCTTTGCTTTCATAGGGCTGATGTTGCTGCCAATTCTCCTATTCTTCAGTTCCTTTTATAAAATTTTGCTACTTTCTAATAGCTAAGGGTTTCTTATTTGTGAGGCAGCCTCCACACTGTCATTCTTTTCGTGTTTTGATTTCAGTGTCTCTGCATCATTTTATACCTCTAAAAACATCATTCAGGGTAAAAAAAAATGCCTCATGAGTTAGAACCCTATATTCATTTGTTCGTTAGCTTGTTAATACAGTCAGTCACCAGTCTGTTCATTATGTATCCCTGTGTACAAGGCATTGAGAAAAGCAGCATGCTATCAGAGCTGGAAACAGCTATGTCCCTGTCCTGTGAGTGTAGAGAATTGGGCAAGAGTAGTGAGGTGTCTCCACCAGCTGCTATGGAGGGAAAAGGAATCAGGATCAAATTATTCAAAAAGAAAGTATAATATACAAAAGCTATTTCAAGAAAACTCTTTTTCTATAATGAGGCCAACATTGTAGATTTAGAAAAGAGCTTGTCAGGGGCGCCTGGGTGGCTCAGTCGGTTAAGTGTCTGCCTTAGGCTCAGGTCATGATCCTGGGGTCCTGGGATCAAGTCCAGCGTCGGGCTCCCTGCTTATCGGTGAGCCTGCTTCTCCTTCTCCCTCTACTGCCCCCCCTGCTTGTGTGCACACACTCTCTCTCTCTGTCAAGTAAATAAATAAAATCTTAAAATAAATAAATAAATAAATAAATAATAAATAAGAGCTTGTCAGACCCTTTCAGGACAGCGACCAGGTTCAAGGCATTCATTGCCATTGGAGATTACAATGGACATGTCTGTCTGGATGTCAAGTGCTCCAGGGAGATAGCCACTGCCATCCGTATGGGGCCATCATCCTGGCCAAACCTTCCATCGCCCCCATGTGGTGAGGCTACTGGGGGAATAAGATCGGCAAGCCCCATAACATCCCATGCAAGGTGATCTGCCGCTGTGGCTCTGTGCTGGTGCCACCCATCCCTGTTCCCAGAGGCACTGACATCATCTCAGCCCCTGTGCCCAAGAAGCTACTGATGACGGCCAGTATTGATGACTGTGACACCTCAGCCAGGAGCTACATTGTCACACTGGGCAACTTCACCATTGCCCCTTCTGATGCCATTTCCAAGACCTACAGCTCTCTCACCCCTGACCTTTGGAAAGAGACTGTGTTCACCAAGTCTCCCTACCAGGAATTCACTGACCATCTTGTAAAGACCCTACCAGACTCCACGCAGAGGACCCAGGTTCCAGGTGTGGCCACCACATAGATTTATAAAAGAAAAATAAAGCGAAGTAAAGCCTATTTTTTTAAAAAAAGGAGAGAGAGAGCTGTGCTTCAAACTTGTTGCTTGAGGCACTGTGTAGATGCTCAGACCCTCACTCAAAATGGTTTACTGGGTTTTCCAACAACCTGTTGCAAGTGTGGTTCTCCAGAAAGCTGACTCTGAGATGGAGTGTTGAATCCAGAACAGTGACCAGGGGTCTCCTTAGAGTCAACACCTGTGGAAGTTGGAGGACGAAAGAAGAATTAAGGAGGGAGTGGGTGGGCTGTGATGCCCTCTCTGTGGAGGATTTAGCCTTGCCAGGAGTTCTGCAGGTGGGACAACAAGGAAAAGCTATTGTGTGCTGGGTAGGAGGGTCAGATCTTCACGCACCTGTTTTGATCAGTCACTAGATGCTAGCCACCCCAGAGAGGGTGGGACATTGTGCAAGCAGCTCTCTGGAGGTGAGACCGTCCCCAAGGAGAACTGACAGCTGAGGGTTGTCTGCTGTAAGCCCCCCACACCCACTCCAGCAAGTGGGTGTGAAGCTTTATTTTTGAATGAGGGTCTGCACACTCTATTACAGAGTCCCCTATATCACCGTTGTCTGCCAGACTATGTTCAATGGAAATATTACCTCTTACAGAGACTGGGATCAATTTTCCCTGAGCATTTATTTGGGTTAAACTCTAGGTTGGATACACAAAGGAAAGATGCCCTTGATCAGAAACACCTGCACTGTTATATGAGCAGGATTAATCTTTCATTATGCTTGGCTACTAAAATTAAGATTTCGTATGGGCAGCCAGCTTTATCCTGATACATGCTTCAATTCTTCCTATATATTAACTGTAATTTCATTCAAAATCTAATTTTTGAGCCTCATCTTTAAGCCAAAATGATACTACTACCAGTAGTACATTACTACTAACTCATTATATTCACTAAGCATTTTCTCTGTGTCGAGAGCTAATCTGAGCAATTTGCATGTAATAACACATTTCGCCCTTACAGTGAATCCATGTGGTGCATAATATAATCATCTCCATTATATAAATGAGGAACCCAAGGCACAGAAAGGGTAAGCAACTCACCCAAAGTTGCACAGATTTTATGTCGAGGAGCTAGAACTTGTACCCAGGTATTATGGCTCCAATGTCTGTGCTTAAATACACTCTCTGCCATTGAAGATCTCATCATTAATGGAGTCTTGCAGTTGACTGATTCCATTAATTATTCACTTCTATCTGCATTCATGCCCTTTGCAATATGATCCTGAAGTGCCCTCCCATTCCCAGGGGTATGGGCTGCTCTACCCTTAACTCTAGTTTAAACCAAGTCACGAGTGTTGTCCAAAGTGTCTTTGAAAATGTGATGCAAGTAGGGTGCCTGGGTGGCACAGTCAGTTAAATGTCCGACTCTTGGTTTCAGCTCAGGTCATGATCTCAGGGTCCTGAGATCAAGCCCCATGTTGGCTCCTCGCTCAGCAGGGAGTCTGCTTAAGATTCTCTCTTCCTTTCCCCGCTCTTTCTCTCTCAAGTAAATAAACAAATCGTTAAAGGGAAAGAAAGAAAGAAGAAAGAAAGAAAGAAAGAAAGAAAGAAAGAAAGAAAGAAAGAAAGAAAGAAAGAAAGAGAGAACGAAAGAAAGAAAGAAAAAGAAAGAAAGCAAGCAAGAAAATATGATGCAAGGAGACACTTGAAAATTGCATTCCTGGCTGGGTCTGTTCTTTCTCATTCTTCTGCCACGGGCAGGGCAACGTGCCTGCCTTCACTCATGTTGGAAGTGATTAGGGCAAAGGTCATCCCAGATCAGCTGACGGGTGGTCACCTCCAGCCACGATCAGCACAGCCTCCAAGCCTACCTGAAGCTGACCCCAAATGCATGAGTGAGCGCAGTACAGATCAGATGAACCCTGCAGATTGTGAGCCTAATAAATGTTTGCTATCGCACACCACTGAGATTTGGAGTTGTTATGCAACAACTGTGTGGCAATGTAAATAACTAATACAAATTGAGTTACAGGTGAAAATTAAATTTGATATCAATGCAATGATAAGGACAAGCACAGTATGCCAGGGGAACAGAGGAGCAGTGGCTAGCGGGATGTGACAGACAACTTATTTCAGACTTTATACTCAGTGAAGGGTTCCTGGAGGAACTAACATAAAGGTCCTGGAGAAATCATTTCAAGAAAAGAAACAGGATGAATGTCAAGGAAATATTTCTTATACCCAGGGACATCCAGTATGCCTGGACCATCCTCTCGGCTACAGCCATGTTTTTGAAAAAGTTGTATGCAGGTCCAAATGCAATACATCTAATCTCACCATTACAGCAGCAGAGAGTTCAATAACTAAACAAACTCTGAGATTAAAGTTTTTTTTCTTTAATGGAAAGAAAAAACCTGGAAAGTGAATAATTTCCAAAAATATCTGCTGCACGTAAACTCCAAGTAGATAGATGCAGCTGTATAAAACATAAATATATGTCGTTTAAAATTTTAAAGGGGACAAGTTATTCTTGCTGGATGCTAATTTTCACATGTCTATATTTTGAATGTTAGCTTCATACATTTTTTGATACAAATATTAATTGTAACTATAGAGTTCAAGATATTATTCTACTTCTGCATGATTTCTTCTTACCTTAAAACAAATCTTTATTTTTTTCAGAAAATATTTCCCTGGGAAAAATGCCCCAAATCTCCTCTCATGTTTAGAGAGTTTCCCAAAAGCCTGAATTCTTCACGAACTGTCCAAGAGGTAGGCTTTGAAGATGAAAGCAATCACGTGTAATCAAAAAATATGTGTATAATCTTTATTATTATTAAACAAATTCTTTATAGTGGCTGGTCCTTTATCTTATTTTATGAATACTAGACATGAGCCCTACCAAATTCTCTCTTGCCACCAGTCAAGAAAGGCTTACTTCCTAATAATCCTTGAATAAATAAGGGTGAATTGATTTATCATGCCTACTCTTAGAGTGCGGATTCATTCAGTAAGCAAAGGTGGCCGTGTGATGCGGGCTCTGTGTTAGGCTCTGGGGACGCAGATAGGAAAGTGATAGTCTCTGCCCGCAGGAAGCTCACGATCTGGTCTAGGAGAGAGATGAGTAAGAGGAAATTAAAATAAAATGACAAATACTGGTGGTATCTGAACAGCACTTTGAAAATGAGGAAGAGAAGGTAAAACAATTAATTCTGGTAGAGTCCAGTAAAATACTTAGAAAGGGGTTTTATCTTATCATGGAACATTTCTAAGCTCTCTGTATTTACCCCTCATCTACATCAGTGCTAGGCAAACGTTTCTGTGAAGGGTCAGATAGAAAATAGTTTAGGCTTTGTAGGCTGTAAGGTCTCTGTTGTAACTACTCAGTTCTTTCCTTATGGGACAAAAGCAGCCATAGACAATATACAAAAACGTAAGCATTGCTGTGGATCAAGACAATTTTATTTACAAACCAAGGGGCAGTCTGGATTGATCCTGAGGGTTGTAGTGTGCCTGTTTCCGTTCTGCATGAATTTGAAATGCTGATGTTTGTTTCTCCCTAGTACTTGGTAGGGAGCAATATCAACACATTTATTATTTTTTTAATAGGCTCCACACCCAACGTGGGTCTCGAACTCATGACCCTGAGATCAAGAGTTGCATGCTTTACCAACTGAGTCAGCCAGACACCCCAACACATTTAAAACTCATGGAGAACCAGGTATAATACTATGTGAAGTAAATCAGTCAGAGAAAGACAAATAACATATGATTTTACTCCTACATGAAATTTAAGAAACAAAACAAACAAACAAAGAAAAAAAAAGAAACAAACAAGGAAGCGGACTTAAATACAGAGAACAGACTGGTGGTTACCAGAGGGGAGGACACCAGAGCATGAGTGAAATTGATGAAGAGGGTGAAGAGGACACTTATGATGAGCACTGAGTAATGGATAGAATTATTGAATCATTGTATTACATACCTGAAACTAACACAACACTGTCAACATGCTTAAGAAAGCCTTTCCTTCCTTTTCTGCCCTCCATCCCAGCTGAGAGCTAATAATTCCTTCTCTAGTGTTACCTCTGTCGTGCGGTCTCTTTTTCACTGGCCATGTTAAAAGATATTAGTGATATCTTTGCTTCTGTGTCAGTTTTTCTCACTTATTTGGAGAAGCTTTGAAAGTAAAGGTTGTGACATTTTCCCATCTTATGTTTATTCCAACAGCGTGGCAGAGAGAAAGGGTTTATGAAAGGTTCACTGATTTGAATTTTGGACTCTATCAAGGTGTGCATTCATTTATTTTTATAATTTATATTTATATCACGCCTCAGACGGTTACCTAACATATGCAAGCATGCATGTTGAATATTGAATGTGCATAAGGAAAAGTGTTTTGTTTGTGAGTACTATTTTACCCCTGTTAAAACTAAGCCAGCTGTGGGTCAGAGGGGTTCAGCAATGTATCCAAGTTTCCACAGACAGAAGACGGCAGAGACAGGATTCAAACTCAAAGCATCTGATGCTGGAAGCTGGCTCTTCATAGTTATGGGATTATGTACTTTGTAAGAGCAGGATCCCTCAAGCCAGCATCCAGGCAAACCACCTCAGTAGAGCTAAGTGACACAAAATCTGCTGATCCAGGAGAAGGAGTGAGTCTGGCAAGGGATGTGGGAGTATATTAATTTTCTATTACTCTGTAACAACTTATCACAGATATAGCAGCTTAAACAACACCAGTTACTACCTTACAGTTCTGTAGGGTCAGAATTTGAGGCAAGTCTTAAGGAAGTTCTCTGGTCAGGGTCTTATACTCAAGGTATTGGCCAGGTTGCATTCTTTTTTTTTTTTTAGATCTTTTTTTGATCATGATTCAAACTAATTGTAAAATGTACGTATACATTTATAGCATTTGAGACAATTACAAACTGAACACTGAACATTTGATATTAAGAAATTGCTTATTTTTCTATTGTTTTTTACTTTAAAAAAATATATCATTGTTTTTTCAAAAAAAATTAAAACAAGCCTAAAATATAGCAATGCATATTAAATAGTTATAAGATATTAGTGTTTTTTTAATTTTTTTATTGTTATGTTAATCACCATACATTACATCATTAGTTTTGGATGTAGTGTTCCATGATTCATTGTTTGTGCATAACACCCAGTGCTCCATGCAGAACATGCCCTATTTAATACCCATCACCAGGCTAACCCGTCCCCCCACCCCCCTCCCCTCTAGAACACTCAGTTTGTTTTTCAGAGTCCATCGTCTCTCATGGTTCGTCTCCCCCTCCGATTTCCCCCCCTTCATTCTTCCCTTCCTGCTATCTTCTTCTTTTTTTTCTTAACATATATTGCATTATTTGTTTCAGAGGTACAGATCTGTGATTCAACAGTCTTGCACAATTCACAGCACTCGCCATAGCATATACCCTCCCCAATGTCTATCACCCAGCCACCCCATCCCTCCCACACCCCCACCACTCCAGCAACCCTCAGTTTGTTTCCAGAGATTAAGAATTCCTCATATCAGTGAGGTCATAGGATACATGTCTTTCTCTGACTGACTTATTTCACTCAGCATAACACCCTCCAGTTCCATCCACGTCGTTGCAAATGGCAAGATCTCATTCCTTTTGATGGCTGCATAATATTCCATTGTGTATATATACCACTTCTTCTTTATCCATTCATCTGTCGATGGACATCTTGGCTCTTTCCACAGTTTGGCTATTGTGGACATTGCTGCTATAAACATTGGGGTGCACGTATCCCTTCGGATCCCGACATTTGTATCTTTGTGGTAAATACCCAGTAGTGCAATTGCTGGATCGTATGGTAGCTCTATTTTCAACCATTTGAGGAACCTCCATACTGTTTTCCAGAGTGGTTGCACCAGCTTGCATTCCCACCAACAGTGTAGGAGGGTTCCCCTTCCTTTCTCCGCATCCCCGCCAACATCTGTCGTTTCCTGACTTGTTAATTTTAGCCATTCTGACTGGTGTGAGGTGGTAGCTCATTGAGGTTTTGATTTGGATTTCCCTGATGCCGAGCGATGTTGAGCACTTTTTCATGTGTCTGTTTGTCCAGGTTGCATTCTTATCTGAAGACTCTGGGGAAGAATCTACTTCTAAACTCAATAGTTGTTTGCTGACTCCATTTTCTTACAAATATAAAACTGGGATCCAAGTCTTCTTGCTGGTTCTTGGATGGGGGTCACAGTCAGCTCTTAGAAGCCACTCACGGTTCCTTACCACGTGATACCCTCTATCTTTAAAGCCAGCAATAGAAACTGCTCTCTTATCAGACCTTTATTACCTTTACAATATCTTTTCCCTGAAGGATTCTAGTCCCTTTGAAGGGCTCACCTGATTATTTTGGGCCCACCAAGTATAATCTTATCTTAAAGCCAACTAATTTGGGAACTTAATTACACCTGCAAAATCCCTTCACAGCAACACCTCGATTAGTGCTTGATTGAATGACTGGCAGAAGGTGTGTATACACTAGAGGCTGAGACTCTTGGGGAACATTTTAGAATTCTACCTACATGGGGTAATGCATCATTTTATTATAATAATATTTATATTTTCCTATTGAAATCTTTCTACTGTGAAACCTCTTCGGTAACCCCTGTTTCCTCAAAAATTACTGACAGAATCTGCAGTGTCTCTGAGTGCTGGATGGGGAGACCAATGGTATAAATGCCAAGTCCTACTCTGCCATCTGACTATGACCAGGAGTTGGCATTCTTTTTTGAGTGGTAGACGGGTGTACTTATAGAAGTGACCAGATTCTGATGATCTGAAGAAACAGATCATAATAAATAAGTGGAGAAAATGTAGGTGTCGAGCCTTGAGAAGAAAAACTGAGTGAAGACCTTAGAAAGCATTATGGTGAAATTGAAAGATTTGATTTTCAAAGGCATTGGTTTCCCATTGGTTTTCCAATAGCTACCTCCTGGTAGTACACAGCTTCTTCCCACTGGGAGAAACACCCTGGAGTCACTGAAGATGAAGTAGAGACTACAGCATTGTGTCATGTCGCTTTGATTGCCATTGATTTTGGGGTAGCTCAGAGAGTGTTCCTCATATTTACAAGGAACATGCCTTTCCCAAATCCACCATGAAACCAAAATCCAGTGATCTATCCCAGTATGCTCATTTCCTAAAACATTAAAGTGTAGTAGCAATAAAATGCAGGAGTTTGTGCATGTGAAGTAATCAATGTAATCCCCTTGGAACATTATATAGATTTCAGAGGGAAACCACCTTCTGAGCTTTTCCGTTATTTTCAGGTTTCCTTTCAGTCATCCCCTCATAATCTATGTAGCTTTTTAGGCTTAAACTCCCTAGTTTCATGCACATTACTCCCATGGTTTTTCTGCCTTCTATGTAACACACATACAGGGAGCAACCCCCAAAAGATACTGAAAACAACTTCACTTAGACTTCAATAGCTAAGAAAAAAATGCTGATCAGACTTAGCAGCACAAAAACAAATGCTATTAGGGAAACTTCCAAGAGAATAAAGTGGAAAACTCAAAAGTTACTTCTTTCAACATGGTGAGAATTCTAATTTAATGTGTATACCTAGATCTGATCCTTTTAGTATTGCACGCTAATGTGATTATACTTTTGTTCAATCAACTTAGAGACACGGGGAGTGAAAAAGTAAGTTCTCTTAATTTGCACAAGATCAAAAGGATAGATGCTTAAAAGCAATAATAGTATTCTACTTTGAACTACTTACAGTTGCATGAGTGAGCTGAATCCAGACTTAGATATATAATGTAAAAGTATGTAACATATATGCATATGTTTTATATACATTTATATTTTCTATCTGATTTATATATCTATCTATATCTATACTTAACGTAAAATAGGCCAGATACCTGATCTGGCCAGATATGGGTAGCAGCTTGAGTTAATATCTAATGCTTTTTGGAAAAGAATAAAGGTTTAACATGAGTATTTTATTTTGAGTTTCCCTATAAGCAGAGTCTAAAGCAAAATTTCAAGTGTAATTTGTTGATTATGGAATTAGAGAAACAAGCCCCTGGTAGGTAAACAAGGATGCAGAAAATGGAAGGAAAAGCAGGTTTTCAGGGTGCCCTATCAAGCCAGCTTCATTGTGCACAACTAACTAGAGCTTAATCTTACTGGGTAAACTCTGGAAGTGAGGGGAGAACACGTAACTCACGGTTATCCTACCTGAGGGTTAAGGGACCTGGGGTATTTATGAGCCAAATCCCATCAGTGTGTGAGTGACGGCTTCCTCATGAGGTAGGATGGATTAACTCCTCACAGGTCCAGAAGCCAGAAGAACTCTCAAGCAAAAATGTCAGAGCTGGCATTTGAAGTTCAAGAAGGTGTTTTTGCTTAAGTGGCAAGGACTATAACATGAGCAGGACACCAAAAAAAAAAAAACCACAGAGAATTATTTCACTCCAAAATCTTTTTATAATGAAAAAAACGGGTGCTGGGGAAAATACATCCAAAGTGCTAGCAGTATGGGGCACCTGAGGGGCTCAGTCAGCTAAGCATCTGCCTTTAGCTCAGGTCATGATCCCAGGATCCTCAGTAGGGAGCTTGCTTCTCCCTCTCACTCTGCAGCTCCCCCTGCTTGTGCTCTCTTTTTCAAATAAAGAAATAAATAAAATCTTTTTTTTTTTTTTAAGTGCTAGAAGTAGGCTTATACCTAAGAGCTCAGAGTCAAGACAGAGAACGAGAAAGATATGACTGGTAACCAGAAAGGAGCATCCAGGGCTCTTGCCTACAGGCATTTTCTTAACAGGCTTGTACCATTTGAACAAACATGGCTAACATAGCAAAATAACTAAAGACAAGGTAGATAGGACAATTTCCTGCCCTTTATTCCTCTCTGGTCAGTCTAGTCCACCTTCCTGGAATGTAGGTTGGCCCAATATCTGCCTTTGAATAATCTACCCAAGAGTAAACTTGTTACTTTCACTTCTCCTGATCTCATTCACAGCCTAAATTAATTTTCTCTCCATGACCAAAGTACATTCTGCTGGTTCTTCTTATTGTCACAGAGAGATTTTATGGAGTACATGCTTCTGTCTTTGTCTCTCAGCATAGCGGCTTAAACCCTTAATGGCTAAAACATCCCTGTGAATCCTTTGGCCACACATTGCCTAGCACTTGGACAACCTATGTCAGAATCTCCTTTGCTCTCTTGATCTCTGACGGGGTAAAGAATATAGAGCAGATTGGACAGAACTCCATTGTGGGTGCTTGGCCCAGACATGGGGGTGAGTTCCACCTCATCTGAGGTTGGGGTGTATAAAGAAGATGAACAAATATTGAACAGATACCTGATGGATTTCAAGGCTAGAGCCAGGTCCGACGGTCCAGATGGCAGTCACATGTATTTCCATTCATCGAGCAAATACTGTTTCAAATGTTCTCTGGTGTCACCAAGGACTGGGAATTCAGAATGTAAAAATAATGAAAACAAGATTCAAAAAGAGAGTCAATAAAGAAATGTTTTAATGGGGGCTATGGTAGAGGTGAGTAGAAGTGTAGGAGTGCACATTATAAACATAATGGAAGCTCTGAATTTGTGGCTTGATGGCTATTTCCACATTTCTGTCCAAAGCAGTGCACTAATGAAGCCCTTCCTTGAGCAAGAAAATGCCCCTTCCCCTCTGCTTCAACCGGTTAATAAGTATTAAGTTTTCAGAAACCTAATATTATCTCTGTAGGCCAAGTGTTCAAGCATAACTAAACTAAATAATGCAGCCAAGAAAAAAAATAAAAACTGTTTTATCCTTTATCTTTAGTTCTGTACATACTATCCCTGCTAAGTTTTCATTCTTTGTGTTCAGAGGAAAGCCTCTGACATTATCTCCTCAAAGATAGATAACCTCAAAAATATCTCAGTATTTGATTAGTGATTTTTCTTTAAAATGGTTCTGCTACTTCTCTATCTTTCCGGTCTGTAATGTTTTATTTATCTTTGAGGAGATCCTAGATTTCCTTGAAATGTAAGATCTAGATGTCTTGAGGTCTTTTGTAGGTTTGGATGAAGCTCAGTTACAAGGGACAGAAAAGCTAAAACAAACAAACAAAAAACTAGTTCAAACAAGCTAATATGTATCTCTTATTGAAGTCTGAAAGTAAATATTCAAAACTAGAATGGTGATTCCCCTCCTTCTATCGTGTGGTTCTACCATTAGATGCTACCATTTTTAAGGTAGCTTCAGGGTCCAGCATTAATGTGGGTGCCCCATCCATTAAGACTAATTTTAGCCAATGTAAAGGTGAGAACAACAGAGGGCAGGCTTTCTCTTTAAGGATATACAGTTGACCCTTGAACAGCATGGCTTTGAACATCATGGGTCCACTTACACATTGCTTTTTTTAATAAATCCAGTTCAGGACTGTAAATATATTTTCTCTTCCTTATGATTTTCTTAACATTTACTTTTCTCTAGCTTACTGTATTGTAAAAACACAGATTGTGTGCAAAATAGGTGTTAATCGACTATTTATGTTGTCAGTAAGACCGCCAGTCAACAATAGGCTAAACAGTAGTTCAGTTTGGAGGGAGTCAAAAGTTAATACAAGGATTTTTGACTATGCAGGGACTGACACCCTTCACCCCCGTGTGGTTCAAGGTTTAATTGCATTCCACAAGTTGCCCTCACCACATCCACATACATCCTGTTGGCCAGAGCTTCAACAGAGTCATATTTAGCTGAAGGAAGAATGAAAAATCTGATCTACTTGTATGGATTCTCATGTGTCCCTCTAAAAATGTGTGCTCTATCTCTAAGGCAGAAGGGCACAATAGGGATTATACAAAGCTTGCAATTTTGGCCCCATTCCCAACATACAATAGAAAAATTTCCAGTTAAAAGATAAGAGATTAAAAAAAAATTTACTCTACCGCTCTATCTTGAACAAAGAAAGAGGGAATATTAACTAACTCAGTATGCAAAACTCAATAATATGGAAACAAACAACCCAGTAAGAAATGGGCAAATGATGTAAACAGATATTTCACCAAAGAAAGCATATGGGAGGCAAGTAAGTACATGGAAATATATTTGACATAATTAGACATTAGGAAAATGCAAATTAAAACCACAATAAGATACTACTAAAACCTATTAGAATGGCAAAACAGAACAAAACAGAAATAAAAACTTGGCAATACCAAATGGCAGTGAGGCTGTGGATCAAATAAAATTCTCACACATTGCTGTTACAGATGCAAAATGGGTCAGCCACTTTGGGAGCCGATATGGCAGTTTTTTCCTAAAGTTAAACATCCACTTGTCATGCAACCTAGCAATTCCACTCTTAGGTAGAATCTAAGAAATAAAAACTTGTGTTTGTATAAAAACATGCACACAAATATTTATAGAAAATGTATTCGTAATCATCCCAAACTGAAAACAAACCAAATGTCACTTGACTGGCATGGTGAATGAATTGAAAATAAATAAATAAATAAATAATAAAAACCTGTGGCATACCCATGCAATAGAAAAATAAAAAAAAAAAGTACTAATACAGACAAGAAAACAGGTAAATCTCAAATGCACTATGCTGGATGAAAGGAGCCAGTCTCAAAAGACTATATGCTGTATAATTTGTTTTATAGGACATTGGGAGATAGCACAACTGATTCAGAGACTGAGTCAGTCATTTCTAGGAGCTGGGCATTGGGGAGAATCTGACAAAGAAAAATGAATGAGAATGTGTCTGTGTGTGCATGTGCATGTGAGGGAATTCTTTTATACCTTGATTGTCATGGTGGTTACATGCCCATTTATGCTTGTCAAAACTCACAGAACTGTAAACTAACTATACTCTCTAAATTTTACTGTATGTAATTATAGATTAAATTAAAAATGTGAAGTAAAATAAAAATAAATAAACTCAACTCTGAAGCAAAGTTAGAATAAGGTCACATAACAGCCCACATCTCTCAAATGGCTAAGTATATGAGAGCAAAAATTAGATTAAGGATATCCCGACCCACTACATTTTTCTATTAGATAAAAAATTACTTAGGGAAATAATCAGGTTAAGGTCAGATGAAAAATAGTTATTTTACAAAAACTATAGTGCCAATGGAGGGAGGGAGAAAAAAAAAGTGAGGGAGAGGGAGAGAGAGAGAGAAGCAAGAAATAGGAAGAGAGAGTTGGTGGGAAATCAGTAAAATATAGCAGAGCCTGGAACTTTTCCTTCAAAAGGACAATCTGGTAATGGTTACTGGAACATGGACTTGACTAGACTCAAATACATAACAAGTCTACTATTTTATTTAAAGACATTTGTACTGGCAAGACTTAACAAACTTGGACTAAAAATTCTTATAAAAATGATTCTTAAGCCTCAAGAATTCTTGGAGCAGGAAGGGAACAGAAAAAAGCAGTACAGATCAAGGAGAGTATATTCCTTAACACTCTCTTCAAATGTAGTCAAGGAGGATAATGGAAAACAAGAGCGCAAGAAGATAGGGCTAAGGGCCACGGAGAAGCATAGGTAAGGATCTTTCCAAAGGTCACGCTCATAACCTTATCAAGAAATAAATCCACACCAAGGGTAGAGGGAACTCACAGTGTCGAACTGATGGAATTGAAGAATTTTTCAGGACCATCACCTTTCCTGATGGGAATATTTGTTATGGTTATTCTTTCTCTGTTCTGTTAGGTGCCTGGCAGGTGATAAATAGGCTCTTTGTTCATAGTTCTTTTGACCAAGAAAAGAATATCTGGACTTAATGCAACCACACTTTTGCAATATTTAGGGATTCCAGACTTTGACCCACCATGAGCTTATTGGTTCAAACTTGGAACTTCAGTTGCCTCCCCTGGGAAAGGGATGGCTATGTTCTGTATGAGAAGAAGGGAACAAAGGAATGTCTATTCCTTTAATAAAGGAATAAGCAAACTGTGCCAGAGCTGTAATCCTAAACACACATTCTCTCTGCTCACCCACATTTTCCAACCTCTTTTCACTTTGACAGGACTGAAACTGCATCTTATCAATGGACTGTGGGCAGAAATGAGAATATCACTTCTTGCCCGAAGTGTATAAGAGCCTAATGCATGATCATATAGTTGTCTCTTCCTCTGTCATGGAGACCCAGATATTCTTGAATTTCAGTTGACACAGAGAGTGCATCACGTGGAGAGCATCTAACAGCTGGTCCCTGAGTGAATGGAGCAGATCCCTCTCCCCTCTCCATCAGTATTGGCAAGCAGTGGGCATGTAATATAGTGAAAATAAACTTTAGTTGTAATAAGCCACCAGAACAATATCTAACTATGCTAACGAAAACTTCTTGCAATTGCAAAGACCATTATTTCCCAAAGGTATCTACTATTAGAAAATGAATTACAGATATCCTGAAACTACAACTAGGTAAATGAGTTCTATTGCACTTAAAATATTTATTGTATGCAGGACGTCTCTCCTTTAAGATACTTGAGTTGATTATCTGACCACGGGTTTTGTGACATCTGTGTCCCCTTCACTATAAAAATATTCTAACACTACAGCCCACTATGAGATCTCTGGTTCCTGAACATCTTCAGATTGTTTTCCCTAGTATTTATTTGTTACTTGATAACATAAAACATTCTATAGTTTCTCTCTATTCTGAAAATGAGCATGCTTTGTCTTTGCCCACTGATACTATAAACTTTTTGAAAGGAGAACCATTTCTGATACAGCAACATGTTCCAACTGAGTCAGATAAAATTATACTGTAACAAATGTAGGGAAGATGGTGCTGTGTTGCTCAAAGTAAAACAAAGATTGGCTCTTAAAAGGCATATTCAGCAAATATTCAATGGACATTTATAATTTCTATTCCTTTAGTTTGGTGGGGAAGCAGAGCCTGTCTCAATTCCATATAGGTGGTAAGCTCTTTCATAAGTACATCTGGGTTTTTTTTTTAATATTTTATTGTTATGTTAATCACCGTACATTACATCATTAGTTTTGGATGTAGTGTTCCATGATTCATTGTTTGTGCATAACACCCAGTGCTCCGCGCAGAACGTGCCCTCTTTAATACCCATCACCAGGCTAACCCATCCCCCCAGCCCCCTGCCCTCTAGAACCCTCAGTTTGTTTTTCAGAGTCCATCATCTCTCATGGTTCGTCTCCCCCTCCGATTTACCCCCCTTCATTCCTGGTTTTAACCATTAAATCTGAGACAGGTTTGCACCAATCAGCTTTTTTTTTGAAGAAAAAAAATCCATCTGAGAGAAGAAATTCCAAATGCTTATAACATCAGACCCTTGGCTTGATTTAATGCATTCAAGAATACAAAATTCTCATCTACCAGATAAATATGCTGAGACTCCATGTGATTTTGCCACCTATAATTTGAGTTGATTAACCTCATGAGCTCTGAGAAAACAGTCTGAGATTCCTTTAAGAATATAAAGTCCTAAGGAGAAAATATAAGTTAAAAAGACAGCCAATTGAAGGAATCAGGTTTACTTAGAAAACCTAGAGGCTGGTTTTTAAAAAACTATCATCAAGTGAACAATTCCTGAACTGACATCATCAGTTATTTATTACTTAAATAATTCTACCAGGTAAGTGATATTATTGTTATTATCAAATCAATTTAACTAAGGTTAATTTGCATAAAATAACAATATGCACAGCATCAAATTGTGTCCTCACTAAGGCTTCACAATCATGTGGAGCCAACTCCTTAAAATCTCTGTCTCTCTCTATGTCTGTGCCTTTGTCCATCTGTCTCTCTCTCTACATATATATTTTTTTATTATTATGTTGTGTTAATCACCATACATCATAAGTTTTTGATGTAGTGTTCCATGATTCATTGTTTGCGTATAACACCCAGTGCTCCGTTCAGTACGTGCCCTCTTTAATACCCATCACCAGGTTAACCCATCCCCCCACCCCCCTCCCCTCTAGAACCCTCAGTTTGTTTCTCAGCATCCATCATCTCTCATGGTTCATCTCCCCCTCCGATTTCCCCCCCTTCATTCTTCCCCTCCTATCTTCTTCTTCTTCTTCTTCTTCTTTTTTTTAACATATAATGTATTATTTGTTTCAGAGGTACAGATCTATGATTCAACAGTCTTGCACAATTCACAGCACACACCATCTCTACATATATAAGTTTATACACACACACACACACACACACACACACACACACATACATCCTGTTGGTTTCTGGAGAATCCTGGCTAATAAAGATTTTGGTACAGAGAAGTGTGGTGCTGCTGTAACAAGCCCCTAAAAAGGTGGAAGTAACTTTGGAACATAGAGATTGTTAACAGAAAGGTGGACACTCAAGGGGAGTCTCGTGAGTTATCAGGTGAAATGAGAAACATGTTCTTGGAAGCTGATGGAAAGATGATCCTTGGTATAAGGTGGCAAAAACTTAGCCAAACTGTGTTCTGTTGTTTTGTGGAAAGCAGAAATTATAAGTGATAAACTTGGATATTTAGCTGAGGAGATTTCTAAGCAAACTTTGTCCTTGCTGCTACAGTAAAATTCAAGAAGAGTGAGGGGGCGCCTGGGTGGCTCAGTTGGTTGTGATTGATTTCAGCTTAGGTAATGATCTCAGAGTCTTGGGATCGATCCCTGGATGGAGCTCCACACTCAGTGCTTCTCCCTCTGACTCCCCACACCCCACCACCCCACACACACTCTCTCTCTCAAGTAAATAAATAAAATCTTTAAAAAAATAAAGTAAAAAATGTGAGAAGAGTAAGAAACATAGAAAAGGTAATGATGCAGAAAGGAACCACAGCTTGAAGACTTGGAAAACTCTCTACCTATCCTTATTGCAAATAATGAGCAAGTGTGTTCTGGAGAGAACGCCAAAGCTGTGGGGGGATAATCATTCCATAAATTGGAATATCTGGTCCATAGGGTAAATATATGTTTAGCTTTTAGTGGAGCTGCCACTGTTCACACTGGTGAGTGTTATGTGGGGAACAAGGGCAGAAGGAAATGTAGATCAGATTAAATTTCCTTATAACCTGCAGCCAATTGATAACTACTTGAGACAGGCAGAGTGTGACATTCCTCCAGGAACTCCCAACTGTCTTAAGGTTAATGCTTTGCTAGAGGGAAAAACAACATTAGCTTGACAATATCTAGGTCTCCAGGGTCCTGTGACTCTTCTTTAGCATATGAAAGTCCTTTTGGAAAGCTCCCTTCGTCATTTTGTCCCCCAACTCCAAAGTATATAATCAGTCATTACTCAAAACTCCAGTGCAGCAATTTCTGCCCAGGGTCCTAACCGTCTGCTTTAATAAAACCACCTTTTTGCAAGGAAGACATCTCAAAAAATTTTCTTGGCCATCAGCTCTGAACCCCAACATTCAAAACCACATCAAGTGTGCCATTGTATAATATTTCTACCAGCAAATCATGAGAGGCCCATCTGTTTCCTATCCTCATCAACATTTGGTGTGATCAAAAAAAAATTTTTTTTTTTTTTAAAGTAGGTTCCGTGCCCAGCATGGAGCCCAACATGGGGCTTTAACTCAAGATCCTGCCTAGATCAAGACCTGAGTTGAGATCAAGAGTCAGACACTTAACTGACTGAGCCACTCAGGCATCCCCAGACTTTTTCATGTTAGATGTGTTACTAGGGGTTTATACTATTATCTCAGTATGATTTTAATTTGTGTTTCCTTCATGACTAATGATGTTGAGTATTTTGTTCATGTGCCTCTTTGTTTATTGTCATGAGTATGCTAAGAAGGCGCACACGAGTTGCATCTTTCCACAATGTCAGCTTTATTCAGTCACAAAGCAAAGTTGAATCACAATTATAAAGCAGGTTCAGGATTCCAAACGCAATGACAATTCACCATGTGATTAAACTTGGCTTCTTACACAGCACACAAGCAGGACAGAAGACAAGCCACTCAACAAACAAGGTAACAGAAGGATACGGGAAGTGAACGAACCAAATGTGAAGTCAGTCTGTGGGCCCGCAGTTGAGATAAGTCCTCGGTCTGGTCTGGTCGGGCTCAGCTCTCAGCACTTACTGCTTCTGTTGTTCAAGCAGGGAAGGATCTCAGTTCTGTTTGGAGATCCATCTGGCAGAACCTTTGGCAGCAGTTGCCCTTTTTCAGTGGTCAGACATACAGGAGCCAGGTCTGAAGAATCTGACAGTTTGCTGCCATAACCCTTCCCTTTTTAAAGGGATTTAATTAGTTTCGGGTCTCTGCAAGCTGACAAGGTTTTGGAATATAGGTGAGGTTCGGTGGGGTGAGGTCCGTAGCCAATGACCAGGAAAGAATTCTGGAGATGTCTATGGTGCAAAATGGTGGTTTATTAAAGCACGGGGACTGGACCCATGGGCAGAAAGAGCTACTGCACAGGGGTTGTGAGGTGTGGCTGATTATATACTATGGGGTTGGGGGAAGTAAGGAAAAAGGGAGTTTTCGAGAAAGAACTTTCATATATTAAAGAAGACTCCCAGGATACCAGAAGGCCTTGCCATTGTCAATTAAGGTTGTTTTTCCTTCTGGCAAGGCATTCACAGTAAGATATTTGGGAGTTTCCCAGAGGAACATTACACTCTGCCTGCTTCAAGTATCTGTCACTGGGCCGCAGGTTATAAGGACATTTAATTGTATCTACATTTCCTTCTGGAAGCTAGGTTATTGATAGAAAAGCTTAGTTCTTGTAGATCACTAAGACATTTGTAAACCGAGGGAGATTCATATCTTGCAGGATTGTGATCTCTATAAGTTAACTATTTTTCCCTTCCTTAGCTTTAGGGCAGCCAGGAGAGCCTGAGGAATGTCACATATATCCCATGGGGGGGGGGAGCGTGTTGTGGGATGTCTGCTTCTGCTTTGTCCTCAGCTTGCCTTTTGCTCCTTCATCACAGACCTCCTCTGGTTCTACTCCTTGTCAGTTCTGGGGTGTCAGCTGACATTTGTCCTGGTGATATCCCCTAGCTGCAGTACCTTAACTGCTTGTGTCTTTGCTTGACACAAGCTCCTGCTTGCCAGAAGAGACTCCATTTTGCTCTCTACACTTCTGTGTAGTGTTATTTGGTGAAGTGTTTTTTCAAACAATTTGCCCATTCATTTATTGGGTTATTTGCTTACTATTGATTGTTGAGATTTTGTTGTATATTCTGAGTTCAAGTCCTTTCCTAAATGTGTGATTTTCTAATTATTTTTATTGGTACACGGCTTGTCTTTTCATTTTAACAATGTCTTTAAAGAGTAGAATTTTTTAAAAGATTTTATTTATTTATCTGAGGGAGAGAGAGAGTAGGAAGGAATGGTGAGGGACAGTGGGAGAGGGAGAAGCAGACTCCCTGCTGAGGACCCTCGGATCTTGACCTGAGCTGAAGGCAGATACTTAACTGACTTAGTCACCCAGGAACCCCTCAAAGGGTAGAATTTTTAATTTTGATAAAGTTCAATTTATCAATCTTTTTTTCTTATGTGGATCATGTTTTTGATGTTATGTCTAAAGACCTCTGCCTAAGCCAAGGTCATATATCTCAATGCTAAGTTTTTTTTTTTTTCAAAAGTTTTATGCCTTTAGGTTTCACATTTAGGTCTATAATCCAATTATGTTAATTTTAATATGTGATGAAAAGTAAAGATCTAAACTTATTGTTTCTTCCCATAAGAATATTCAAATTTTCCAGTACCATCCATTCAAAAGATTATGTTCTCCACTGAGTTGACTTTGCAACTTTGTCAAAAGTCAACTATCTATTTATGGGTCCATTTCTCTTTCTCTATTCTGTTGCATTGATTTATTTGTATTTTACCCAGAGCAGACTGTCTTGATTATTATAGTTTTGTTAAGTATTGAAATCAGATGGTATAAGTCCTCAAACTTTGTCCTTTTTATTTCAAGACTGTGTTTTAGATATTCTAGGTTCCTGGAATTTTCATACGAATTTTGGAATCAGCTTCTTAATTTCTACAAAAGCCCTGCTGGAATTTTGATGAAGATTGTATTGAAACCATAGAATAATTTATGGAGAATTGATATTTTAAAATATTGATGAAGTCTTTTGATTCATTTCACTCTTTTAAATTTCTCCCATCAATGTTTCAGTCTATAGGTTGTCATATGTACTCATAAATAATTCATGTTTTTGATGCTATGACAAATGGTATTGTTTATTTTATTTCAGTTTCTGGTTGGTTTTTACTAGTGTACAGAAATAGAATTGACTGGGTATGTTGATCTTGTATCCTACAACCCTGCTGGTTTATCTAAAATCTTAATTCCTTTTTAAAAGAAACTTCACAGGATTTCCTTCATACAGGATCATAACATCTGTGAAACAAACAAAAAAAACCAAAAAGGTAGTTGTACTTGTTTCTTTCGAATCTGAATGCCTATATTGTTATTGTTGTTGTTGTCTTTATTATTTGACTTATTACATTGACTAACAACTCCACTGAAGTGTGGAATAAAAGGAATGACGATGGAACCTTTTTATCTTGTTCATAATCTTTGGGGGAAAGCATTCTGTCTTTCACTCTTAAGTATCATGTTAGCGGTATGTTTTTCAAAGGTTCTCTTGATCAATTTTAGTAAGTTTCCTTCTATTGCTAGATTGCTGAATATTTTATTCATGAATAGATAGATATTGAACTTATTATAGGAGAGTCCCATATCTTTTGAAATTATCACGTACTTTTCCCCTTGATTCTATTAAATCGTTACATTACATTGACTCATTTTGGAATGTTATAAGCATATAACCTAAATTCTTGGTACAACCCTCATTTAGGCAGAGTGTATTATCCCTTTTGTATATCACTAAATAAGATTTGTTAGCATTTTGGTGAAGATTTTTGCTTGTATGTTTATTAAGAATATTGGGTCCCAAATTTTCTTATCACATTTTTGCCAGTTTGGGTGTGAGAATAATGGAGTCCTCATTAAATGATTTGGGAAGTTCTTCCCATTCCTCTATTTTTTAATTGTGTATTATTACTAATTTAAGCATTAGATTTAATCCACTAATGCAGCCATCTAGGTCGGGGATTTTCATTGTGAGATGGTTTTCAATTCTGAATTCAAGCTTTTTTTTTTAATAGATACAAGGCTATTATGATTTTTAAAATATCTTCTATTGTCAATTTTGTTAATTAGTGTCTTCAAGAACCTTAGACATCTTAATTTGCTGAAATTCTTGTCATAGTATTCTCTTATAATACTCTCAATGTCTGTAGGCATCAATTTCTATAATTTCCATTTGGCTAATTTTTATATCTTCCATTTCCTTCTCCAATATGTGTATGTTTTAAATTATATCCACCATAGAATTTATCAGGCCTGTTTTGAAGTCCTTGCACACTATTTCCATCATCTCTGTCATTTGTGAATTTATTTGTAATGACTGGTTACAGGTTCTAGTTTTATGCTCATTTACATGAAATAATTTCTGATTGGATGAGAAGCACTTGTGAATGATGTGTTTTTGAATATCAGGAGCTGACCTCCCTTAACAGAGCATTAATCTTTGTTTTGGTAGGCACTTACATTGCACTGGGATAGCTTAATCATTGGAGCCTTGATTTCAAACTTTGTTATGATAGCTCCAAGCAGCTCTTCCTCTAGGCTTGTTCAGGCTTACTACTGAAGTGTTACCCTTCTCAAGGCTCTAACGAATGTCTCCAGTATTCAATGAGATCTCTCCATACAGCCTCCTAGAAGCCTTGATATCTTCCAATCCTTTGTAATCTCTGGTAATTCTTCACCTGATAGTCCTCTGATAGTTCTTTTCCTGGTCTTTTCAAATTACATTCTATGCAAGTACACCTTATTGTCCCACAAGATGCTGCAGAATTCCTATGCAGTTTTAATACAGTTTTTAAAGGTATTGTGTGTGTGTGTGTGTGTGTGTGTGCACGCACAGCTCTCTTTTATGTACTCTGCCATAAATTCTAACTGATTCAGCCTCTTAGAACTTCTATGTGTTATCTTCATAACTAACTGGACCTCTATTCCCTGTACGATATTCCGAAAGGGGTGTCCAGCAAGAAATCCAGGGTGATTCACCTTGGTTTGCTTTTTTTTTCCTCTCAAGATTAGCAATCCAGCAATACCTGTTTTCTATTGTCTAAAACAATGGTTTCATATATCTTGTCCAGTGTTCTAGCTACTTATGGGAAGAGAGTAAGTCTAGTACCAGTTACTCCAACATGGCCAGAAGTATATGTTCCTTATGTTAGTTTATATTATTTTAATGTTTTAGTTGAATAAATAAATGCTCAAAGAATATTCTTTCTTTCTGATGTCCATCCTTCTGGTTTTGTATTTCAGGAAATAAATGATCAAACACTCTACAACAAAAATCACCAGTTGGAAAATTCTGACCTTTCTCCAAGCATAATACTGAATATCTAACATATAATATTTCCTTTTATCTTTTGATGATGTCATTGATTTGATGGAGGTATTATTACCCCATTTTTCAAATAAAGTAACTAAAGACTAGGCAGGTGGAATAATAATCCACAGTCAAACAAGGGTCAAAACCATTTTTTTTTTCTTGATCTTAACCCAGCTCTCAAAAAATGTATGTTTACCCATCTCCATGAATCAGTTCAGAGAAGGAATACCCAGAAAAAGAAATTACCTTGTTTCACTTTGGATGGTGGAATCGCTTAGTAAAACTTAATGCATTTACACACTCAGGGTTAAGTTGGGAAGAACCCAGCAAAATCATGAAGTGTAAGATGCATTTCTTCTGTATTCCTCTCTTTTCCTCTTTCTATAATTAATCTCCCTTTCCCTGCTCACAGCCTCTGCTAAAACCCAAATTTTGTCCTATATTTTCTCTCAGTGGGTGATACTAAGCCAGAAATCTAACAAAATTCCTTATCCTTTCTTTGTAATTCTACCCCTAATCTCTGATATAATAGTATGCCCTGTTTTCTGTCTCCTGCAGCTGCATTAGTTCAAGCTCACGTTATCCTTGACCACACATCTGTAGTAGCCTTCTAGCTGTGAAAGCTTTCCAACTACCTTCCCTGAATCCACTTTCCCAGCACAATATATTTTCCACACGAGAACCAATGAGACTGTGTATGATCAGGTCTTATCACCTGTACGCTGAGAAATGGTTCCATGGTGGCCCTTGTCCCCCCAGTGTTAAGATGCAGGACTGACATGGCGATGCTCATCTCCTAAACTTCATCTCAGTCTTTTGTCACAAGTTTTATCTTGAAGAAATAAATACATTAGCACATCACTTCAAAGGAACCACTCCTAATAACCTACATAGCTCTTGGTCATGCATCAAAGATAAAGTAGGTCTACAGGAAAGCCTTCAGCTATGCTGTGGGCCACCCCCCTTTCTCATGTGCCTGTATTGGTGGTAATGCTAAGGCTATTTCTTATACTGGGATCAGGCTACTTCTGCAGAAATGTTACTACAATCATGGGGGTTTATATCATACCATGCAAAAAGGTTAGGACCCAGCAAAGGCCTCCACTTGTAAAGCATCCACTACAAGTAGAGTAACCAGTCATCCTATTTTCCAGCTCAATCTGGTTTAGACCTAATGCTCCATTCTCCTTCACTTGAAAAATATCCTACTTTGATAAAGTAGGTAGTCAATTTTGCTATAAGGGCATTTTAGCTAAAACAAAATTAGTCTTATTCTTGCTATATTGTAAGGTCTTTAGAGTGGCTGCCACAGAATGACTCTGAACTTTGCAGGAACCTTCCTTAATGCAAAAGTTGCCTTGCAGTTTTAGAGGATATAGGCACCTGAGTCCTGTTTCTGCCCAAGAATAGTCATGAAGGTCCCGTTTTAAATTATTAATACCAGGCTTTAGTAAGCAACACTAGGTTGGCTGCCCATGATCCCATTCCTCATTTAGGGTAAGGTGGGGATGTGTGAGGGCTAATTTTGGATTAGGATCAGAAATTCTCAAAGAATTATAGGGTGACTTCAAGGTGATGCTCTGGTAGGCCTAGGAGATTTATGACATGAGAACTAGAAGAAAAGAGGAGGGTTGTTAACAGGAAGTTGTACTGGATGATAATAAATTGTTCTGACCTGGGTTAGTTGTGTATCTAACGGAAGGAAAGTCTCCTAGTGGGATTATCTAACCCAGCTTGGTAGACAAGATCTCTCTGAACAGTAGATGCATTTACAAGACTCAGAACTCATTAACTGAAGAATACAGTAAAAATAAAAATGCCCTGGGCAATAAGCAAAGGGGAAATAGAAAGGAGAAGAGGTTCTGATATAACAAATAGTACTAGACCTACATGTGTTAGAGAAAGAAAGAACCAAGATAAATGCCCATGGGAAAGGAGTAGAACAGCAGGGGGAGACTCAAACTTGAGAGGTATAGTCACTGATGAAGGGAAAAACAAAGATGCAGCAAGAAGCACTCCTTGAGGGGGTGGAACTGCCAAAAACACAGGGCAGACAGTGTCTTGAAGAGCATTTAGAAGAGCTATTGTTTGTTACTCTCCTCAGGAGGATAACTATAGGAATCTACCAAACAAGATTCTTTGGCTGCAATCCACATGTGATGAGGCAGTTTTATGGAACTATGCTATTCCACACTCAGAGTTACTAACAGTTGCTCCAATGGCCTAAGCCAGCTCATCATGCACTGTAGAGATTATTAACTCAGCCAATAGCCTGAGTTAATGCATAATGAAGAAATGAGACTTTAGAAACACACCATATGGAAAGAAATGTAAACTGATAATTTTTAAATAATCTTGATGTGAGATAAAAGCATCTGATTTGGGCTCTGACCCTGTGACCTGGGCCCCCAACTTTGCAATTTTCTAAATTTAACAAAAAGGTTTTTAGTGCTATTAAGACAGAACACCTTTTTCTTTGAAGGGCCAGATAGTAAATATTTCAGGCTTACCACATAAGGTCTCCCTAAATAGTTTTGAACTTCATTTTTGTGGCTCAGAAAACAGTCATCTACAATATGTAAATAAATGAATGTGACTGTGTCCTAATAAAACCTTATTTACAAAAACCGTAGTTGTCTTACAGGGCCATAGTTTCTCAACACTTACTCGAAGAGAAACAGCATGCATTGGTTGCTTCCTACTCTTAGATATGGTAAATGCATTCTGCCCAAATCAGCCTCTTATTGGGATAGTTCTGAGACTGAATTAAAGGGCATAGTTTATAAATTTTGGAAACCTGACATAGATTGGCTAACATACTGATAAGGGTAAAACAAAACAAACAAACAAAATCAAAATTCCCTCTATTGTCCTTCCCACAAATACTCCTAATTCTTTGAAAAAGTATTTAGCAATACCAAATCCTGGGTTCTGCAAATATAATTTAGCTCTAGGGTTTGCAGATCACCTTACCTTTAAATTTTGTTATCGGGGCTTCAGTACCATAATAATTTTGTATTTGATAAAACCTCATTTGACTTTAAAAAGTAAGACTTGGCTTTGAATGCAAACAGGTTCTGTGGCTGTGAAGAAACTATAGCCCTTCCAGGATGAGTCAGCCCAACCATCAGGAGCGCCGCCCTTTGGCTGAATCTACCAAAGCAAGAAACTGGAGGCAACTTTGATTGTTTGGTAACTTTAGCTAAAAAAGGTGACATTTAATTTGGAGCTTTAATTTTCTTAGTATTTTGAAATCTTTACAAAATTTACAAGAGGACGTAATATGGTTTGGATTTTAATGTGGTTCATGGGGATTTCATAAGAAGCATATTGAAATTTGGAGCATCTCTATGTCAGTATCATTGAGATATAATATTGTCATTTGATTTGATTTAGTTGAAGAACTTCTAAAAACTGATATCGAACAGGTGGCTGGACACATTTTGAAATGGGCAGCAGGATAGCAATAAAATGTTCACCTCTGGGTAGAAAATAGTCTTGACAGTGATTTGATTCTCCTGTGGGTGTTAGCCCCACTCACCCACCATGGTTCCAGGTTAATAATGCACAGTGACTGCCTTCCCTTCTCTGCCTTCCATCTCCAATTCTTTACTGGAGTTTCTTTCACCCACCAAATACAATTTTTATCTCAGGGTTACATTTAAAGAGGATACAGAATAAAACAATAAATTTTGGTTGAATGAACAGATCAATGAACAAGTAAACATTCCTTATACTTTATTAGGGGAAGGAGGGAAACTTGGTGAATGTCAGGAAAAAATACTCCAAGACAGGTAACAGGGCTGTTTCCATAAGGGCCTCTTCTCTGTTCCTTTCCATCTTGATTGCTTGTGTCCTTGACCAGCCCTGCAGGAGTACCTTGGAGGATTTTGGCTTTCTTTTCAGAGTTTCCCTCTAACTTGTCTCACTGCTTCCTTAATCTCTATTTAGTCTATTCCTCAAAGAATCATTGAGAGGAAAGGATCAGGTCATCATGTTGAATAGTAACAATGCAACCCCTTCTTTAACCTGTACCTACTAAGCATCATATAAGTGACAGCTCCCATTCAAACTCCTGTGCTACATCTGACAAGCAAGTCAAACCAAGAGGTCCTAGTCTGGTCAAATTGCTCAAATCTTGGGTTAGAAATCAGAACATCTGACCTAAGAATACGCAACATGAAGGAAAGGGGTCTAGGTCTCACAAGCTACTGAATCACACATTCCCTTCAGAACTTCTATTTATTCACCCTGAAGCAAATCTCTCATGAAAGCAAAAATAAATAAATAAATTGTGGCTATAAGCTAATTTTACTTTGATGTTAATTCACAAAGCAACCACATGACCTGATCAACCATGTGCGCCTTACAAAAGAATCTATCCTTGAAAAATGTTTTCCTTCACACCCCCCCTTGAGGTACTGTGCTCAAGGCCTCCTTATGGGTCTCATTTTCCTACGGCTTCCTCTCTTCTTTCTCTGAATCACACAGGCTTTGATTAACAACAGTCCTCTGGGAATATTTCTCAGGAAGATTTCTCTTTTTCTCCATTTCACCCCCAGGTTTGTATAGGTTACTTAATGGTACAATTAATTATTGTTTTATGACCAGATGAAAAGTTCTTTTATTTGTTCTTTCCTCAGATTTTTCTTGGTTAAGGGGCAATGACACGAATCACTTTTTCTTCCCCAAAGGAGAATAAAGTGGACTTTGATAAAGGTCAGGAAAAGAGAGTTGGAGAGAGAGAAATTCATTTATTAGCTCCCTTGGCACTTTTCATTGCCTTTTGAAAAATAAAAATCTGTCAAAATGAGGAATTTTAAAATAACATGTGTTCACACTAAAAACATAAGTTGCATTAGCAAAATGTTGCTTTTTTTTTTCTTTTTCTCAAGTATTTTCTGTACTCGGCAGAGGTGATGGCTTGAAAGTATGCATAGTGATCAGATATTATAAGAGCCAATTGCCAAGCTTTTCTATAGAAGCTAAATTTGACTCAAAAGAAGATGTTTTGATTATGTGTCCTTACATACTTTTTCTTAGATTTTTCTTACCCCTGCTCATTATAGATGGAAACATATGCAACCATACATCTGGGCAAAAAAAAAAAAAAAAAAAAAAAAAATTGGTATCTCTCTTCACCCTTAGAAGAAAGGAATCATTGTATATTCAGAGGTAAGTCATTTACATAGTAGAAGGATGATCTGAATCCACAAGCAATGATGGGGGTGGAATTAAAAACATTATAAGGATGCAACTGATACCTCTGCACAATGACCTACATATTGAATTAAACATGTATTGTGATGAAGATTAATATACTGGTTATCCCAGTCAGTCAGCATTTGCTATGAAATGGACAACCACAAAATGTCAGTGACATTGCCTTAATCAGTTTGGGCTGCTATCACAAAATACCATAGACAGGATGGCTTAAACAATAAACGTTAATTTCCCACAATTCTGGATGGGAAGTCCAAAATAAAGGTGCCAGCAGATCTGGTGTCTGGTGAGATCCTGTTTACTTGTTTGCAAAAGGCCATCTTATATCCTCACATGGTCTTTCCTTGGTGCATATATATTGAAAGAGATCTGGTGTCTTTGTCTCTTTTTATAGGGGTGATAATCCCATGATGAAGTCCCCATCCTCATGAAACTCTAATCACCTCCCAAAGGTCCCACCTCCAAACATCATCACATTGGAGATTAGGGTTTTGAAGTATGAACTTGGCTGGGGGGACACAAACATTCAGTCCTTATCAGGCATATACCATTGTATTCACTTGTCTCTTGCAAGTTTGCCAGTCCACTGTGATTTGGTTGATTCAGGCTCAGCTAGTTGGGTTTGCCTCCAAGATGCAGGTTGGGCTTGGTTCTTTGCCATATGTATGTCATCCTTCTCAGATCAGTGTTTACTAAGACATGTTCTTCTCGTGATGAAAGTCAGGAGCTCAAGGAAACAAGCCCATTTACCCTTTGGATCATCTCTGCTAATAACCACTAGCCAAAGCAAATCAAGTTAGCCAGACCCAAAATCATGAGGCCAGGAAGTATACTCCATCCAACATGGAGATCAGGAGTAGGAGAGAAAGTGAATGTATTTTGAACTATCATCTGATATGAAACAACTACTCCAGGAAGCATTCACCGACAGTTCTAATTCTTCTACTCTGTAAAATCAAAATCTTTGTGTGCCATTTTTTCCTTGTTTTGTCTGTAAGATTTTTCCATGTTCATACAATTGCACATATTGTACTCTGTTGTAATAATGTATTTGTTTATATAACAATCTCTCATTGTAGAGGCCATCAAGAATGTTTTACGATTCCCTGTGTACACGGAGATCCATACATTCAACAAATGCGTATTAGATGGATAGACTACAAGGTGTGTGCAAACTACTAGTATTTCATGCTGTTGCTTTATATTTTAAGAAATGCAATAAATAATGCCTTGATGTTTTTATAAATCCCACTACCTCATAGGTTTAATAAGAGGATTAAACTCAATAGAGTATTCTGAACACTAGGCATCCAGAACACATTAGCTCTTCCCATTGTTACTCTTATTGTTAGTATTATATTTAAGTGAAAGAGGTTAAATCTGAAAATTGTATCACTACTTTTATTTATATAAATTATTTATCACTATTATGATTTATTATGCCTCTTAAAGAATAGATTATCTCCACTAACTGGTTGCTGAAATCAGACAGAAACAAACAAATAAAAAAATGAAATTTAAGTATTGGTTTCTAAATGTGTGCACTATTCCCTACACAAACTTGATTTTCTATGTAAAACTCTAGTTTTACGAGAGCATAACTTTTTTCTATAAAAGAAAAAAATGGTTTGATTTTGAGTCATACCTTTTTGACATAATCATAAATATGATACGATACATACCATGGTGTAGTACATAAAGATTATGTACAATGCAAGGTGACATGGGGTTCTGTACTGCTCCTTTTGGGGGATGATCAAAGAAATTGAAGATTATTTACAATTTCCCTCCATGATGTGCTAAAGGGAAGGTGACACTGAGTAACGAGAAAGAGAAGCTGATTGGCTTTGCTGATGAAATGTGCTCTGGGATGACACTATCGGGTATAAACCTAAGACTGTTAATTATGCATTAGTGAGAATTAGGAAATTGTTCTTAACTGGGTCGAATAGATTTAATAAAGGTATTTGTTTGTTTGTTTGTTTTATCTTAAATTTGTTTTCCCTTTGAGGGTATGCCCCAGTCAAGATAGTTCAAGGAAAATAGAGCTCAAGCAGAAAGTAGTAGTCTAACTGGATGAGGAATAAGAGGTTAAATTTTGGGACTATCAGAGCTGCTGGAAGTTCAGGGAAGGCATACCAGAAAGTAAGGTGCTTCAGAAGGGCCCCCCCAAAGTTTGCATATAAATTCATGTCAACGTTTATCACACTCCAGAAATGCATGTGTGCAGTTAATGAATGCCAGGGGTCCAGCTAAAAGTCATAACAAAGAGACTAAAGAGTTGAGCAGATTTAGCACCAGTTATCCCATGTTTGGGAGAAGTTCTTGATAAAACCCTCAAACTCCCCATTGGAAACCCATATGGGCCATGATTCAGGAGTAAGGGCATCACAGAGCTAAATGCTACACCCTAGGATTAAGGGGAAATTAAATAGAGTTCAAAAAGCCTAAACCTAAGTTGCACAGGACTAGAGATGATCCATCAATAATTTAATTGCCTGCTAGACCCAAATCAATCTCTCTGCAAGTGCAGATAAAAGAATTCCAAATCTCTGCATGTATACTTCACAATACCAGCACAGAATAAAATGCTACCTGGCATGCAGAAAAGCAGACAAAATATGATGCATAGGCAAGAGAAAATTAGTCAATAAAAACAGACCTAAACGTATCTCAGATGTTGAAATTAAAAGATAAGGACTGGGGCGCCTGGGTGGCTCACTCGTTAAGTGTCTGCCTTTGGCTCAGGTCATGATCCCAGGATCCTGGGATCGAGCCCCGCATCGGGCCCCGCATCGGGCTCCCCACTGGGCGGGGGATCTGCTTCTCCCTCTCCCCCTGCTTGTGTTCCTGCTCTCTCTGTGTCTCTCTCTGTCAAATAAATAAATAAAATCTTAAAAAAAATTTAAAAAAAAGACAAGGGCTTTACAATAACTATGATACATATTTTAAAGTATTTTCAGGAAAAGATGGTCAAGAGTTTTCAGGAAAAGATGGAAGAATTCAGAGTGGCAGAGGTATGCTTAACAATAACTGAGTAAAACTCATAGAACTAAAATATGCAGTAACTGAAATAAAAAAGAGGATGGCATCAACAAAATTAGACAATGTGTAAGAAAAAATTACAGATAGGAAGTCAGCATAATCAAAATAATTCAAAGTGAAGGGAAATGATTGGGAAAATGAGCAAAACTTTTGACAAGTTCCGGGATCATAGCTCACAGTGTCACACACATGGAACTGGAGTTCCATCAGAAGACAAGAGACAGATGGGCAAGATAATCGATTTTAAGAAATATTAGATGAAATATTTCCAATTTCATTAAAACCACTAACCTCTACTGAACGAAAGCCAAGTGGGATCGATACAGAGAGAATATATGCCAGAGCATTTCATAGTCAAACTGCCGAAATAAAAACATCTTAAAAGCAGCTAAAGAAAAAAAAAAAAATGTGGTTCATGCAGTGAATAAGAAAACTAATAATGGCTAACTTTTCATCAAATGGAGTCTAGAAAACAATGGAATAGAAACCTTAAAATGAGAAAATAAACAAAAATCATCCTATGTTAGTTTCCTGTGGCTACTATAGCAGGTTTTCCCAAAATAATGGCTGAAAACAGCACAAATGTATTATTTTACACTTCCAGAGTTCTAAAATCTGAACTCAGCTTCACTGGGCTAAAGTCAAAGTGTTTGTAGAGCTGGTTCCTTCTGGAGGCTCTGAGAAGAAAATCCACTTCCTTGTCCTTTTCACCATTTTGTGGCTCCCTATGGTCCACGGTGTGTAGCTCTTACTTACATGTTCAAAGCCATAACCATAATTTACCTGTCACTGCATCTCTTTCTCTATCTAACTTCTCTTGTTTTCCTCTCAAGAGGATCACTGTGATCGCCTTTGAGCCCACCAGTTATCAACCAGAATAATCTCCTATGTCAAGATCATTCACCTAATCATGTATTCAAAGTCTCATTTGCCATACAAGGTTGATTCATCCTCCAGGGCTTATCTGCTTTATGCAAGGGCCGAATTTACAAAGCACACTGATATATTGCAGGGTTCACCACTTACGCACCCTTTAGGACCTTAAAGGTGGCACTAATTTTAGCTGTCTTAGTCAGGATATGACGTTTTGTATTTACTTCCTTGGCCGGGAGGAGAAAGGAGGTTCAGAGAATTCTACTTGGTCTTCTGTAATGGCTCCTACCCTATCAGCCAAGGGACTGATTTGGACTTACACCAACCATCAAGTCTGCTAATTGCCGTTATCTTAGGGACTGGGGAAGTGATCACTGAGTGGGATCATAGACCCAGTAACATGGACTTTGGCTGGGACTTATCCCCACCTCTGTCCTTCCAACAGAAGAATTTAACAGATAATGCTTCAGGTTTCCAGTTACGAATATCAGCTCAGACCTCTGAAATGTCTTCCCAGTCCCCTCTCTCCCAGAGGGCAGTTTCCTGAATAAATGGTTGCAAGTCCCTTTGGGAAAAGAATGGAAGAATCATCACATCTCTTTGCCATGGTGTGGCAGAATCCTTCCTCCAGGGGGCCAGACTTTAGGCATTATGTTTCAGATTTTAAAGCTGGTACATGTATAGAAACTTGGCAAGGACTCATGACTTTGTTTTTATTGGGCAACTGTTCTCTCCCTGCTGGACATGACTTTTTAATTTTTTCTAATGGTAAAAGCTGAGTATTATCCTTGTGGGATATTCCACTGTTTTGCCACTAGGGATGTGTTTTGTTAAACACTCCTATAAGTCTGTGTATGTGAGACCTCTTGGATGCCATTCCAACCCTGCCATTCATGGTAATCTTATCTACCTGGTTTCTGGAAGTTAAATGCCACCATATGACGTCTTTTGTTTTGGGATCTTAATGACCCCATTGCTATCAGTAAGCCTAGTTTACCATGACCTTTTCTACTGTTAGTGGTGGCTTACCCAGTGTCCAGGAAGGGTGTGAGGGCAGATCCTAAGGGGGTGTACAGATTGCATTAGAGGGAGAAGCTTCTTCATTGTCTTCTTTCACCAAGGGTATGTTAGATCTTTGTGTGTGTGTGTGTGTTTGTTAGTTAAGCTTAGTGAAATAAGCCAGTCAGAGAAAGACAAATACCATATGATTTCACTCATATGTGTTAGCTCTTAATAGGGACATGTAGGCCACTTTGGCAGTTTCAGAGGAGTTTGACTTTGCAAAGCATAAGAGGACTTCTACCCACTGTCCCCAGCCTAGGGTCAGAATGCCATTATTTTTCACTCAGAGTCCTAATTTTGGCACGCCAGGCTTACATTGGTTCCATGTTTAACTTTCTCCAGGGATCAGTTACTCTGCATATTAAATCCTGGGGACCTGGTCCCAATTCAACACTACTTAGTGCCACCCCTGGTTTGTACTATACTACCTACCAATGGTGGGTCTTTATGACCAGCTAGGTGACAGATAATTCTGCTTCAAACTCCGTCTTCACCCTTGATTTCTCAAGCCTGTCCTGGGACCAGTGATCACAGATGGTGTTTTCTGATTGCAGATGCTGAAACAGAGATTTTAGCATACAATTATATATTACTCATCAACACCTGTGGAAGGAAGGAAGAAAAAGCAAGGACTGGACAAAGGTAGTAGCCGAACTGTGATGCAGACCTAAGAAGTCTCAGCCGGAGCCTATGTGATGTATCAGAGTTGGCTGCATTCAGCCCAAATGGGCAGGTCTTTAAGCTCTATCAGTCACTGGAGGTAGTCTGCCCCTGGGAAGGATGTGCACCTGTGCCAGGTGGCTCTCTACAACTGAATGCAGTAAACATTGAACTGGCTCACCTAAAGAGGGATAGGATGGCATCTCTTTCAGGTCTGCCACAACATATAACCCAGATGGAAAAAAAAAGGAGGGTGGCAAAGAATTGAATATACCGTCAATGAGAAGATATAATACTGTCCAATAAGCCTATGGAAAGGTAACTTGCTTAGTCATTGGAAAAATGCAAATTAAAAACATAGCAAGAAAATATCTCATATTCATAGACTGGCCAAAAGTCACAACTACAACAAGTCTGACAATACCAAATGTTAAGAAGGAATAAAGCAACTTAACTTGCACACTTTGTTGGTAAGAGGTAAAAAAATGCAATCACATTTCCAAATTGCTTGGCAATTTCTTATAATATTAAATACGCACTTACCTATGTCCAAAGATCTCCATTCTTAGGTAATTTCTCAATAGAAAGAAAAGCGTATAATCACAAAAATACTTGTATAGAGATGGTCATAGCAATAATAATCAAAATAGTTGCGAGCTGGATGGGAATTCAAGTGTCTCAACAAATGCATGACTTTAAAAATGATAGTCACACAAGGGAACTTCATTCAGAAAAAGAAAAAAAATGATTTAAAACAAAATTACCAACTACCAACATGTACAGCTACATGGATGAACTTAAGAAACAATCTGGTGAGCAAAAAGAAACGAGATACAAAAGTGTATGCAAGCATACACTTCTTATTTAATAAGAAGTACAAGAATATGCAAAACGAATGTGTGGGGATAGAAACCAAAATAGTGGTTGCCTTGAGGAAGTCTGATTGATCAGAAAGGGGCACAAGGTACTTCTTGGGTTGATTGAGATGTGGATTTTGGTTACACAAGGTTGTACACTTGACCCATCAACGTGTACACTTAACAGCACTATGTTATACTGTGTTTAAGTTACTCCTCTATTTAAAAAAGAAAACAAAGTCATCACTGTTGCCTCAAAAGTACAAAGTGTAAGTGTAATCCACGTAAAAATCATGCATCTAGATAAGAAGTTGCAGTAAAATAATTGAATTGTACATATAAGGCAAACACTAAGAATACAAAGACTATGAAGTATTAACTATGAAAAATTCAGTTCAAAAAGAGTTTAAGACACTTAAAATATATAAAGAGGCATAACAGCGAATGGTGAATTTAACAAACACTTAAGCACAATTATTGTCATCCATTACAATACATATTGCAGAAAACTGAAGGACATACAAGAAAAAATTTACAAAATTAAAACAGTGCTGGTAGAATTTATTTTATCCTACTCAGTCAATGACCGAACAATGCACCGAATTGAGAAGACCCGAATTATATCATCGAAAACTTAGATCTAATTGAGCTAAATAATTTCTCTTTCAAGGACCCCTGGAAGTTCACAAAAAGTGCTGATGTTCAAAACACCCTTATCACCATCATTAACAGAACAAGACAATAGACTAAAGCCACTTAAAAAGAGAAAGCCTATGGCACAGCGGTGAAACCAGACTGAGTACAAACCCTAGCTTACTGACTGTGTGGCCTGGGGCCAGTTACTTAACCTCTGAGTTTCAGGTTCTTTGGCTGTAACTGAAGAAGAATCATAATAGTGTTTACTTCATAGACATTGGGAATTTCGTACAATTTAATTAATATGAAATGCTGACAGTATTGCCTCACGTGAAGTAAGCCCCCTGTAAATATTATCATGATTATTACTGCAGAGCTCCTTATTTGTGATGATGATTGATACACTCTTAATTAGATAATCCAAATAGGGAGGAAGTCCACCAATAATTGCGACCTTGATGTACTCAGCTTCCGGTGTTTTTTGTTTTCTTTCTTCTTTTTTTGTTCTCTCATAGACTTTACCACTCACAAAATTTCTTTAGTGTTGTGTGCCTTCTCAAGACTGCAGGGGCAGCTGGGATAGATTTTGTCTCGAATGCATTTTCCCTAACTCACGGTCTGTCCTCATCACAGATATATGGTCAATGGGGCACATGCTTCTTGACTGCTGAGTTAGGAAGGGCAGGATTTTGGAAAAATGGAGCAGAGCAGCTGGTGACTCTGTCTAGGAACCAAGTAGAAGTGACCACTTAGAGCAAACTGGCTTTACTCTGTTGTGCTCTCAGAGGCGAAGGAGAAATGGTCACCATCTAAATTCTCTCCCATGGTCTTCATAGATGATGCCTGGAATGTCTAACAGGAAATACCATATTGAATATTTCATAGAAAATTCAGTCTCAGTGACTTAGATCTAAGTCAATGTCATGGAGCTCAAAAGCTTCATGACATTGAACAAGTGACATTAGCTGTGAGTCCCAGTTTCTTCATTTGTGATGATGAACTTAAAGAATGTATTTCTAAAAGGGAATAAAATGAAGCTGTAGACTCATTATTTATTAGCTCCTTTTTCCTTTACCTTTCATCCTGGAAAAAGCTGCCATTTTGCAGTTGATATTCAGGTATAAGTAACTGATGCCAGATTAGTCTTGAAGACCAAGTACTTATATTCAGAATAGACAGCATGGGTATACAGGTCCTGAAGGGAAATACATATATGGCTGGGGAAATGGAGGTAGAAAAGCCACACATAGCCTGCCATAGTCTAGAGAATTGTTTAAGACCCAGATCCGGGGTTCAGAGGGTTGGTGTCCCGGTCCCTGCCCTCTAGCTGTATAAGGCTGGGGGGTAACTCACTTAAACCTCTGATAAGGTTTTCTTAGTTGTAAAGATGATATTTTTGCCTACTTACCAAGGTTTGTGGAAATAGTTAATTTAGTGAATATAAAATAGCAGAGTATCTGGCACGTGATGTGTATCCAGTCCCTCTTAGCTAATATTAACAATGTATTTCTTTCCAGCTCTGTGCACACAACTATCCTGCATTAAGGAGCCAAATGGTGTAGTCACAAAAAGAATCATCATCAGTGTGTTTCTCTGGCATTATCTAGAGAAGGAATTCCCAACCAGCAATCTGAATCTCCCATCTGGACTTAACTCTAACAAACCTTTACTACAAGGAAAAACACTTTTCTTAACAAGTGAGATAAAATTTGAATCTGGGTTCTAAACCTTCTCTACTTCCACCACCACAGAGTAAATGCTAGCTGAATGAATGGATGCATTTGTGACCTGGCTGTTTACAATTCCTTTGTGTTGTAATAATAGTGTAAGTTCGCAAGGCACTTGCATTTATATCACATCACATAGCCTTTAAATTGCCCTTCCAGAGGTTATTGCTGTGTGATTTATGGATTTAGTATGTGAGGCAACAAAGAGAGAACACCTGCTGAGTCTTTATTATATGGAAAGCATGGGTCTAAAAAAAAAGCATTTCTCTAAACATTTTTCATCCAGCAATCCTGTGAGGCGAGTACTGTCCTTATCCTCTTTTACAGATGAAAAAACTAAACCATACAGAAGTTAAGAAACTCAAGTTGTAAAAACAGGATTGCGAGTGCAGGCCGTGTAGTTCCCGAGTTCAAGTGCTCACCGCTGAACCAGGGGCAGCAGATTCTTATGTTGAAAGGAAATAGGAGCATCAGGTTTTAATTATTTTCAGTTTGCCTGGTTTGACATCAGGGAGAATATTAGTAATTATAAAATATACCGAGCAAATATAAAATATACAAAACATAAAATATACTGGCTGTCAAATAATGAATATACTAACTCACTGGTGCCCCTGATAAAATAATAACCAGTTCAAAAACAGAATAGAAAGATCACATTTCAAAAACAGCAACCAGGACGAACAATTAAATACCTTCAGGACTTTGGGGATTCAGAAAACACATGAATAAAATTTAGGACTCTATTGAGGGACATAAAAGAAGACAAGAATGAATGGAAGGACATATTTTGGTATTGGATAGGAAGAGCTGAAATTGTTAAAATGATATTTCTTTCTAAACTAATCAGTGGACATAATGCTATACAATAAAAAAGGAAAATAATTCTCCTTCCTTTTCTAAAAATAGGTGCTTTGAATCTAAAGCTCATATGGAAAAATCTATACATGGCATTGGCTTTTTAAAAATTGGAGGGGGAAAACGGTGAGAGAAGACGAGCCTATTAATTATCAAAAGCGCAATAAAACTCCAGCAATTATAAGAATTTTATATTTTAGGCATGGAGAGATAGATCATTAGGATACAATATCAAGTTCTAAAACATTTCTAAATAAAGAATAGCATTGAAACAAGGAGCTGCTGTCTGGGGTGGGAGGCGGGGGAGGGTGTTTCAAAAAGTCCCAAACTAAATAAATGAAACATCAGAATCCCAATATCTCTTTTTCTTCCTTGATTTCTTTTTTTTTCTTTTTTTATTTATTTATTTGAGAGAGAGAATGAGATAGAGAGAGAGCACATGAGAGGGGGGAGGGTCAGAGGGAGAAGCAGACTCCCCGCCGAGCAGGGAGCCCGATGCGGGACTCGATCCCGGGACTCCAGGATCATGACCTGAGCCAAAGGCAGTCGCTTAACCAACTGAGCCATCCAGGCGCCCTCTTCCTTGATTTCTTACATGAAAAATATTCAGATGAATAAAAGACTTAAACATTAAAGAACAAAATAATAAAAGAGCTAAAATGAAACAAAAATAATTATTGAAAATATTGATGGGAAAGACTTTTCTGACCATAAGGGCCAAAAAATGCATAAAAGGACGTATTGCTAAAATTGATTGCAAAAAATATAAAATATTCTGCATGTCCAAAGAACAAAATATCAAGTCAAATACAAACATCAAATGGGATAAATTATCTGCTATACATATGACTGTGTTGGTTAGTGTCTGCTACCATAACAAAATACCACAGTTTGGGGGTCTTAAATGACATAAATTTATTCCTCACAGTTCTGGAGTCTGAGAAGGCCAAGATCAAAGTGCCGGTTGATTCAGTTCCTGGTGAGACTCTTTCTGCTTCACAGAGGGCCACCTTCTTGCTCTGACCACACATGGTCTTTCCTCAGTGCATGCATTTAGAGAGTGAAACAGAGATAACTCTCTGGTATCTCTTCCAATAAAGACACTAATTCCATCATGAGAGGCCCACTCTCATGACTTCATCACAACCTAATTACTTCCCAAAGGCCCATCTCCAAACATTATCACATTGGGCATTAGGGCTTCAACATATGAATAATGGGGGGAACACAATGCAGTCTATAGTAAGGTTAATTTTCTTTAAAATAAATTTAAAAATTTCAGCAGTCTTAGACAAAATCGTGTTGAGGATCTCAAAAGTGAATTCAATGGAAAATAAATGAAAATGTCATATGAATGTGTTAAAGGATGTTGATCCATGTAAAGAAATGCAAATTAAAACTTCAGTGTACCATGTTTCACTTACCAGTATGATACATTTCCAAACAGTTTATGGTATAGAAGAAAGGGGAGTGTTTGGAGAACTTAACGTTGTTGGCCGTAATAAAAATTGCTACAATCGCTTTGGAAGGTCACACAGCAATATTTGAAAAGGATAGATGATAGATGATAGATGGATAGACAGACAGGTAGGTAATAGATAGATAATAGATAATACATAGAATATATCCACCTGTATCTCTATCTATATTTAGAGCAATAGCTCTATCTATATATCAAGAACTAATAATTTCAACTGTATGAAACTATCCTACAAATCAACTCTCATCTCTAAGGGTTAATTCTGAGAGGCAGAGAGGTAGCAGCCTTACTCGGGCTGAAACCCACCTGTAATGTTTAGCCCCCGCATTCAAACCCAGATCTCTTCATTTCAGTTTCCATGCTGCATGCCTGATCTCAAGATTATCCTGAAATATCATGATAATAACTGGTTAGTTAACAGTTGTCTATTACTATATAACCGGCCACCCCAAAACGGAGTGGTTTATTTCTCTCAGAAGAGCAGGTTGGCCTTCTCTGGGTTCACTCTTGCAGCTATCATCATGTGGAGGTTCACCTGAGGCCACAGGGACTAAGATGGTCTCATAATTTGTATGATCTTGATGTAGGCTTTAGGTGGGCATCTCTCTTCAAATCATCTCTCATTATTGGGTTGCCTAACTTAATATGATTGATATTATTCTTAATATTTGACAGGTTCCAGAAAGAAAAGTCCCAATGCACAGTTAGTTATTAAGTCTCTGTTAATGACACATTTGCTGAATTCTCACTATATGAGATGGTCAAACCTAGAATCAAATGCTGGACAGGAGTACACAAGAGAGTAGATGGGTAGGGCATGCTTCCTTAGGAGCCATGAATTTAACAACCCACCACAGTGCCATAAATAGGATGCGTGCGTCAGATGAGCTGAAATAAGTAGCCCGTTATGGTTTGTCTCCTTCTCTAATTTTGGCTTATTTTATTCTTCCCTCCCTTTCCCTATGATCTTCTGTCTTGTTTCTTTTTTTTCTCTGAAAGAAAATCACACATTTATTTCTCATATAATGCATTTGTATCTTAATTCAAACTTTAATATTATAGGTAAGGCCTACACTAATCAACCACTATAGGAAAAGGTCTGGTAGCCAAAGAAAATGTGCCTAAAAAGGATCACTTCTTGAGGGTTCCCTTCCCTAGGTAGGAGATTATCTCAATGACCTCTTGCCCAGGGGATAAGCTTATTACTGAGAGACTTTATAATAGCTTCACTATAGGCAAGCTTTTCTTTGATTATTCATTTTTATCACCAACTGATGTTTAATTTCTTGGAGATGTTTCTTAACCTCCACATATGAGTAAAATAATATGATAATTGTCTTTCTCTGATGGACTTGTTTTGCTTAGCATAATACCCTCTAATTCCATACACGTTGTAAATGGTAAGATTTCATTTTTGATGGCTGAGTAATATTCCATTATATATATGTGTGTATATACATACACACATATATATATACCACATCTTCTTTATCCATTCATCCTAACTATAAAAAACAAGCTGAGGGTTGCTGAAGGGGAGGTGGGTGGGAGGGTGGGTAACTGGGTGATGGGCATTAAGGAGGGTACTTAATGGAATGAGCACTGGGTGTTATATGAGACTGATGAATCACTAAACTCTACCTCTGAAATTAATAATACACGATACATTAATTAAATGAATTTAAATACAGTTTTAAAAAATGAAATAAATAGCCTGGGGTAAGAGTCAGGCAATCTATGGCCTGTTTCTATAAATAAAGCTTTATTGAAATGCTGAAACATAGCCACACCCATTTACTTAAGTATTGTCTATGGAGGCTTTTGTGCTAGAACAGCAGAGCTGAACTGTTGTAACAGGACCATCTGGCCCACAAAGCCCAAGATATTTACCATCTGGCCCTTTACAGAGAAAGCTTGCAGACCTAGGAGGACCAGGAGGTGGTACTCTGTCTGCGTGTAATAGTTCCACACCCAATTTGCATACTTGTGTGATCCAGTTCCATCACTAAAATTCCTTCCCAGCTGCCTTCTTTTTTTTATTCCCAACACCGTAACTCATTCTTGTTGTTCCATTCATGCGAACTATTGTTTTTAAATGTTATTACGTCTTTATTTCACTAGGCTTTAATCTTAAAGTGGTACTCAATTTAAGCTATAATCACTGCAATTGGGCACCAAAGATTATACAATCACTTTACAGCAAAGACGCTTACAGGTATTCCCTATGGTGATTGTGACTGCATGCTGTAATTCTGAATGGAACTTTTAACTTTGGAGCAATAGACAAGCACAATGAGAGAGCACTTTGTTTAGAGATTCATTTTGATGTTTTGCATTAAGCTCCCTCTAAATAGCAATTGAGCTTCAGCAAATAAATTACTTTCTTTCAATTTTGCTCTGGGCCCTAGTAGACAAGACGCATTTAGAGGAGAGTTTATGAAATGCTCCAAGAGAATGAAAGACTCCCTGTGCTTTCCTGGAGTGATCTGTCGACAAGACAGTGACTGGAAATTATAAAAATGCAAAAGTCATTTGTCTCTTAATGGCAACAGTTTTCTCTGATATCATATTACATATTAAATCATCAGCTCAATAAAGCACAAATAACACCATTCCACTCCATATTACAATGTAGTAAAAATTAATGTTTGCTTTGTCAGCTGCATGATTTTTCCTATTCTTTTAACCTAAATGCGTTCTTCTATTTTAAACCATCATTTTGCTGATGCTGTTCCTTCTGCCTAGAATGCTTTTCCTTTCTGGCCACTTGATACTAATCAATACCTGGCTAAAACCTTGCTTCTCCCCTGAATCCATTTTTGTTGCCCACACATGTACCTGTGGGAAAGGCAGCCTAGGATCATGCTCTGGTTCTGCCATTTATTTCTATTCAGTCATAAAAAAATGAGCCTCCTTGACCTTCGGTTTTCTATCCATATAGAAAAATACTATCTTTCTTTTAAGACAGTGAAGATAAAAAGATGATGTTCAAAATAACAATAAAACATTGCCTTTGCACAGAGCTAGAGTAGATTAAGATATGTGAGTTTCTAGCTTCCCCTCTGTTTTTCTTGTAACTTTATAGCATTTTCCCATGTGTCTACTTCACTGCATATCTTTTTCAATGCTATAATTATTTCACGCAACTTTTTACATGCCCTGAGATTGTGGAAATTATGAGGTAATAGATCATCATTTAAATTATTCTCCTCATAATTGTCACCTTACGGGTGAGATATATTGTAGGTACTAAATGGTTGATGGAGGGAAAGGAAGAAGGAAGGAAGAGAGGGAGGGAGGGAGGGAGGGAAGAAGGCATGTGCATTGTGCAGACTGGAAGAGGGAATTTGTGGATTATTAATGCACTCCACATAAAATCATGTCTCTGTTGAAACAGAACTGCAGTTGGCAAAGGAAACTCTAGACTGATCAATATTTTAAAGGGACAGATGAATAATTCTGGAGAAAGTTTTAAATGATTTCCCAACCTTCCTAAAATTCTGGGCCTTAATCGTCTATTTTAAAAGCTCTCCTCTCCTGCCATACTTCAGTGCTTTAAAAAATAATATTTGGTGGGAAAATGGAATAAATATTCAACTGATTGCAGCTGAAATGGAAAAGCCATTCTTATTCAGGGTAGAGGTAGAGGTTGCAAAAAAAGCCCAGGAAGATGGACTTGACCTTCGAAATGCAACCCGCCTTCTGTTTGAATTCCCAGCAGCCCTTCCACGTCAGTCCATCCATAGCGGCTTTCCGAGCAGTGATAAGTCTGGACTACTCAAAGTATTGGCACCAGGTCTCTCCTCCCCGGAGGATCCTATAGTGTCTCCAGTTAAACTTTCTCTACTCTGAGTGTGAACGGTGTTGTGATTATTTGTTATCCCTGCTTCAGCATCTCTGCCTTCAAGTGAGGCTAAATTTGACTCACAGAACCAGTCAGTCCTCAATTTCTCTTGTTCTGCTGAATTATTTCTTGGGCGTCACTATTGGAACCACTACTCCACCTCCTCCCCTGTTGTCTTTCGGCACAGGGCACCAACCATCCCCAAGTGACGTTGCCACCACCACCATGACTATGCGTTCTCAGTCTCCTGACGGTCACTCTGGACTTCACTGAATATCAGTGTAGCGACCATACGATGTGTTGTCCAAACTTGGACACCTACAGAGGTAAAACAATTACTTAATGATCTCATCAGGAAAATATATATAACATAAGTCTGCCTGGAAAAAGCCAAGTCATTCTTGCTCAGCTTTCCAGATGCCCCATCCATTTCCCACCTCATCTCTTTTTTGGCCAGTTGGGCACCATACATTCTACCTTTCAGACGGTTAAACAGTGGGTATCCTCCAAAGTTAAGAATTTCAAATCAATTGCAATATGCACCAAATGAATCCTAGTTAGGAAATCAGGGTCTGCACTAGTTTCAAATGGAAGGAATGTAATACAGGGAACTGGATACCTGGATGACAGAATCTCTGGTACACAGGGAGGGATGGAGTGACCTAGAGGCCAGGAAAGACACTGCCACCCTCTGAGAGAGTGGCACGAGAGAGAAGACAATGTTAGCAGAGCTCTGGATTCATGGTTCTGTCTACCAAGTTGGGGGCTAAAACTACAGAGGACAGAGGTACTGTCTGACATGGCACAAGGGCACAAAAGAAAGGGGACGAATGTCGGGAGCCATGAGCAACAAAGGGGTTAATCGGGTAGAGCAAAGGCTCCCTGATCCCTTTGAACCATGGCCACCTGGCTGCCCCCATACAAGAAC
Source organism: Eumetopias jubatus (assembly GCF_037043125.1). Taxonomy (NCBI): domain Eukaryota; kingdom Metazoa; phylum Chordata; class Mammalia; order Carnivora; family Otariidae; genus Eumetopias; species Eumetopias jubatus. The sequence goes on along the minus strand of NW_028274808.1, from coordinate 194,090,667 downwards.
ATGTGGTACTGGCTAGCCCGAGTTGTATTTAGGCTAAGAAACCACAGTGTTATTGATAAGCCCTGAAAAATAGCGCACCAGGCCCTTTGAAGGCATGGGGAGAAACTATGTGCTTGAGGAACCTGGCCTTGGACCAAAAACTTGGGACGGAGCCAGGAGAGGGCAGGGAGAAAACTGTGGAACTTGTTTATGTCCTACTGTTATGTAACCTGAACTTATATAAAGTGTGAAAGTAAGAATAAAGTTGTTGCTCGCGGCATCCCCGTGGGCAACCCTCCTGTTCCCATACTTTTATGTTTCATTCTCTTACCCTCATCCCTGTTCGACCTTGCACGCGGGCCGTGACAGACGAATACCCTGAAGTCTCCTTTCCTACTACCTTCTACTGTCTGTGCCTCCACTGGGTATTCCAGAAAGATTCCAGTTTCCAAGGGAGCCTGTGAAAAGCCCCCTACCGAGGTTAGCATGGTCATAAAGAACAGAGCAGGGTTAGAAAAAAATCTCAGAGTGAGCAGGCGATTGGCACATGGTGATGCAATCAAATCTACATATATGCATTCCTCTTTTGTAGATTATAACAATGATACATGAATAAACCCTTCACATTGCATTGACCCGGACCAGTCCAACTGGAGCTAATGTGTCTGCATCAGTTGGCTTGGAAATATTAAATCAGGGGAGCTAATTGTTCTTTGCATTCAAAGCATTGCAATTAAAAAATATAAAACCTCGAGGCTAAAAAGAATGACAATAACAACCTGGTCAAATCGCTCAAAAAATGCTTTTACTGAAAGAGCATCAATCCAACATGAATGATTACCTCAAAAAAACTCTCTGCAGAGGATATTGATCAAGGTGTCTGTCAGGAGGTATTAATGTTTGATTGCCTCCAGCTCTTCACTGAAGACCATCCGGTGGCACCAACTGACATCATCCAAGAGTTTAGAGATTCTCATTCATCACCAAAAAAAAAAGTGTGTATCTGCCAGGACAAGACATTGGCATATTCAAAGTTTTTGGAAGCTTTGTTTTAAAGATGCATATAACATATACTGGTGTATGTTCAATTCATTGACTTGGAGTCAGAAAGACCTGGCCTTGTGCCCCAACTTTTTCACTAACTAGCAGGTTAGGCAAGATCTAGACTTCACTGTGCTTTTATTCCCATTCTAAAACTCAGAATATTAATTTGCCTACCATATAAGATTCTGCAAATCATTTACTGAAATAATATTTAGAGAAGGCCCACCACATAGATCTATATACACTAGTTATTATTATATTTTTTATTCTTATTTTCAGTAATTTTTTAGTTAATGAAAATTAGCTATCCCCAAATTTGATGAAAATGCTGTTTCCACTGATTCTGTGTAGATGGGAAGACAGGTAAAATAAAATATATCAAAAGCAGGCAGCCAGGCAACCAAGTAAGCTAAAAGACAAAACAAAACAATACAATACAAAAAAGAGAGGTATTATTTGATTACAGCATTCAAAAGCACTCCAAAGCTGAATTGGGGGATGGAGTAATTGGGTAATGGGAATTAAGGAAGGCATTTGATGTAATGAGCGATGGGTTTTTTATGCAACTGATTAATCAGTGAACACTACCCTAAACCTAACGATATACTATATGTTAACTAGCTTTAATTTAAATTAAAAAAAGCACTCTGTACCTTGAATTATAGAAAGAAATGCAGTTTTTAAAGATCTCAAATACTTATTAAAGAAAAATGTTTACAAAAGACCAACGATATTATAACTCTGATCCCTTATGCTGGCTTCTGTCAGAGCTGGCATAATTATATTAGTCTTTTTCCTCTTTTAACATCTTTTTCATTTTTGTTAAGTTGTAATGTGAACTTTTTCATACATACTCATCAAATAATCTGCTTTTCTAGGCTAATCTCTATAACTCTGTATGACAGTCCTGACGTTGGACTTATACTTGGATAGGAAAGGGCTTATGTGGCCAGGGGCGAGGGGAAAAGAGAGAATCATTTTTTGTGACCTCCCTTGTTTTCTCTTCCTTCACACCTTCTGCTCATCCCCACACTCATCTGATAAGCAACAATCAGTAGTAACTACCACCATGCCTTTCCGGGGAGAGTCATAGAAAATTATTTGAAATGACTTTAGAATGTCCAGTCATCCTAACCATATTGTACATGTTGTGAGACTGAGCAAGACTGAATGCACAGGATTCCATGAGATGGTATAGGATGTCTCATTTGCATAGAAGACATTAGACCATTAACAAATTTCAGAAGAGAACAATGAGCACTAAATCGATGGTTTAAAAATTGGTAAAGTCTCTCTTCTTCCACTTACTGTGTGTATTTTGACAAATGTGTCTATATTTCCAGGACTGCATTCTCCATTCAATCTTCTGCAGAATTAGAGATTTAGATTAGAAAATCTCTGAAGTCTTTTCAATTCTAAAATTGTTTTGATATATATGTAAATATATACGTCATTGCTTTATATAATTGGTATATAATGTCTTCAGGAAGGAGAATTAGAATATTTTTTCTTCTTATTTTATGCAGTTCTTAAACTTTTAATGACAATAATTGTTTGCAAAATTTAAAGTATACTCTTTTTTTGTTAGTGTTCCAATTCTGATAATAGCAGAGTAGCTTTTATCAAAATAAATCACCCACACAGCAACTATACATTCTAGACAAATATTTTAAAAACTATTTTAAAGCCATAGGGAATGCACAAAGGTAAACGAAAACAGCCCTTTCTTTCTTGAAAGAAGGGAAGCCCGCTCTTTGAAATCCATGTTCGTACAGTTTTACTCCAAGGGCACTTCTAAGCTCCCATGGTGAAGGATGATAAAAAACCAACCACATGGTGCTATTGTCTTGAGTTATCAAGATGGAGATAAGAGATGACAGAAATAAAATTGGGATGGGAGCAAGTTCCAGAAAATGAGGAGCCACAGAAAGGTAATCCAAAAATATATAAAGAAAAATCTCCTAAGTCCTTGGCCGAGCACTGAGCTATACAAGCATGGGACAGTTTCAGTGGACTAAGGAGCACAGTGGGACAAACCAGCTGAAAGGCAGAGAAACCCGAGGAGAGGTTCAGTTACTGCTCACTGAAGTGGTGACAGTTTGAAATTTACATGTCTCCCAGTCAGAGGGGCATGGGAAGCACCTTGGGCTTTCCACAGACTTGCCCTAACAAAATGTAAATTCAAACTTCCATAAGTTCAAGGTGATCAGATTATAATTTTAATGCTTTCTATAACACATATTAGCACTCCAGAGAAATATAACAGAATTAAGAGTCTAAAATGGATCCCCATAATGCCCAGTGCTCAAATTTTGAGGGGCTACTACATACAGTTAGATTTTAAAGCTTCTGATGTTGAATGTTTCTAAATATTTAATGGTTTCCTTAATTTCTTGACAGCAAACTTGTAGGAATTAGTATCAATAGTAAATTTTGGGTTTTTTAGAATGTTGCATTTCGTTTTTTTAAAAAAAATTTTTGTAATAAAATTATGTACATTAAAAAAAGTAGGAGATATATGAGGAAGAAGAAAAATGTGACACATTGTCAAGAAGAGGTAATGGACTGTTGATATACACAACACCTTTGATGTATCCAAGAAATGAGTAGGGTTAGTGGTTGCCAGGGTTTAGGGCTGGGATTGGGTTGGCTGAGAGGGGGTGAGTGTGATCATAAATAAGCAACACAAGGGATTCTGGTGGTGCTGGGGCAGTTCTGCATCCTGATTATGGGAGTGGATACATGAACCCCACATATGGTAAAATTGTATAGAATCAAATGCGCACACACACACACACGTAAATAGTCCAGTAAAACAGAAAATAATGAATAAGATCAGTGGATTTTACCTATGTTAATAGCCTGGTTTATGGTATTATTTTATAGTTTTAAAAGATATTATCAAGGAAACTGGGTAAAGAGTAGATGAGAACTCTACTTTTCATACAACTGTGTGTGAATCAAAAGTTGTTTCAAAATGAAAAGTTTAAGTTAAAAAAAAACCTTCTGAGATAATAAGCAAATTTTGCAAGATGAATGAATTTTGACATACTAGCAGTAACTACTTGGAAAATAAAATTAATAAATACATTTCCATTTACAATAACCTCAAATACAGAGGAAGAAATCACCCAAAGCTCTGTAAGACCTGTAAACTGAGAACTACCAATAAATTCTTAAAGATAGGGAGAGATATACCATGTTCACAAATTGAACAACAATATTGTTAAAATGTTCATTATCATTGGACTGATCCCAATTGAAAGGAGGCTTTTTTGAAGAAATTGACGTTAAAATTAGTATTTAAATTGATATGAGATAGAAAAGAATCTAGAATAGTCAAAATAGTTTTAAGAAAAGTAGAAACATTGGAAAACTTGCATAATATACTGCAATAGTTATTGCAAAGTTAAATATATTAGGGAGTGTGCTGAAGTGTAAGTATATAGAAGTAGTCTATCATTGACAGAATGGTGGACCTATAGATCAGTGAGACAGAAAAGAGAGTACGGAAATAGACCCACCTATATATGGTCTATTGATTTTCAACCAAGACTCTGAGTCAACTTAATGGAGAAAGGGAAGTCTTTATTTTCATTTTTTTAAACAAATTCAGCTGGAAAAAATGGATATCTTTAAGGAAGAAAATAAACTTTGAACCTGTTTGCTCCAGACACAAAATTTAACTTGCAATGGATCAAAGCCCTAAATAAAAACTTCACACCGTAAAGTTTCTAGAAAAAACAGAAGATAATAGTCATAAACTTTGGGATAACTAAAGATTCGTTAGATAGGACACAAAATATGCATATATATATATATGAATTCATCTCATAGGGATAAGTTAGAATTCATCAAAATTTTACAATTCTGCTGAAATAAAAAATTCTTTAAAAGTGAAAAAGATGTCAAAACATGATACATTAAGAAAATGGAATATTATTCAAAGTTAAAAAGAAATAAGCTATTAAGCCATGAAAAAACATGGAGGAAACTTAAATGCATATTGCTAGGTGAAAAAAGTCAATCTGAAAAGGCTATATATTGTATGATTCCAACAATGTGACATTCTAAAGAAGGTAAAACTGTAGAGACAGTAAAATGTTCAGAGATTACCAAGGGTTAGGGAAGAGGGAGAGATGAATAGATGAAGCACAGGTTTTTTGGTTGTTGTTTTGTTTTGTTTTGTTTTGGGGATTTTTTTTGCACAAACTATTCTATGAGATACTATAATGGTCAATACATGTCATTATATATTTATCCAAATCCATAGAATGTACAACACCAAGGATGAATTAATCCTACTGTAAACTATTGACTTTGGATAATAATGTCGTATCAATGTAGGTTCATCAATTTTAACAAATATACCACTCTAGTGGAGTGTGCTGATAATGGGGGAGGCTATGTATGTATGAGGACAGGGGATACATGGGAAATCTCTGTACCTTCTGCCCCATATTGCTGTGACCTGAAACTGCTCTAAGTAATAAAGTCTATTAAAAAAGTATAAAAAAGAAAAATTCCCATAGTTAACATACTCAATGGTGAAAGAGCAAAAGCTTTTTATTTAAGGTCAAGAATAAGACAAGGATACTCACTTTTACCACTTCTATTCTAAATGGTATCAGAAGTCCTGGCCACAGGAATTAGGCAAGAAAAAAGATAAAAGTCATCTAAATTAGAAAGGACATATACATTTGTCTCCGCTTGCAGATTTGCAGATGACATGATCTTATATGTAGAAAGCACTAAAAATTACACACACACACACACACACACACGTGTCCATGCACAAAAGAAAGATGGAAAGAAAGAAACAGAGAGAGAGAGAAAGAATAAAGAAATAAAGAAGATAAGGTAAGGAAGAAAAACTTTTAGAACTACTAAATAAATTTAGCTAAGTTTCAGGGTAAAAATCAACATATAAAAATCAGTTGTGTTTCTACACACTAACAATGAACAACCTGAAAAGGAATTGAGAAATATTTCCATTTATAATAACATCAAAAAGAACAAAATATTTGGAATAAACTTAACCAAAGAAGTGGAAGATGTGTACACTGTAAACTAGAAAACAATGGTGAAACAAACTAAAGACACAAATAAACGGAAAGTCATCCAATGTTGTTGAAATGAAAGACTTGATACTATTTAGATGCCTGTATTACCCAAAGTGATATAGAAATTAACACAATCCTTATAATCCCAAAGGCAATTTTGCAGAAATAGAAAATTTTATCCTAAAATCCATATAGAATCTCAAAGGACCACAAATAGTCACAACAATCTTGGGAAAGAAGAACAAAATTGGAGGTCTTCTATTCCCTGATTTCAAAACTTCTAAAACTACTGTAATCAAGACAGTGTGGTACTAGCCTAAAGACAGACATGTAAACCAGTGGAATGAGAAAGAGACGACGGAAATAAACTCTCACATCTATGGTCAAGTGAGTTTAACAGGAATCCTAAGAGCATTCAATGGGGGAAAGAACAGTTTTCACAAATGGCTTTTAAAAGACTGGATATCCATATTCAAAAGAATGAAATTGGAGTCTTCCCTAATACCATGTACAAAAACTGTCGATGGGTTACAGACCTAAACATAAGAGCCAAAGCCATAAAACTCTTAGAAGGAAAAAAAAAAGAAAAAGAAAAATTTCATGACATTGGATTTGGCAACGATTTCTTGAATATGACACTGAAAACACAGGCAACTGAAGGAAAAACAGATAAACTTGACTACATTAAAATTAAAAGCTCTTCTGCATTAAAGGACACAATCAATGGAATGAAAAGGCCACTAACAGAATGGGGAAAAATTTTGCAAATCATATATCTAATGATGCAATGATAAGAGGTTGATAACCAAAACATATAAACAACACTCACAATTCAAAAACAAGAAAACAGATAACCCAATTATAAATGGCTCAAGGACCTGAATGGACATTGCTCCAAAGAAGGTATATAAATGGTTAAGAGGTATATGAAAAGATTCGACATTGCTAGTCATTAGAGAAATGAAAATCAAAACCACAATGAGGTCACCTCACACCATCAGGATAGCTCTTACCTAAAAAAGAAACAGAAAGTAATATATGTAACTAAGAATGGGGAAAAATTGAAATCTTGTTCACTATTGGTGGAAATAAAATGGTGCGTTGCTCTGGAAAACAGTCTGGTAATTCCTGAAAAAAATCAAAATAGAATTACTGTACAATCCAGCAAGCCTACTTCTGGGTATATATCCAAAAGAATTGAAAGCAGGATTCAAACAGATATTTGTACATTCCTGTTTATGAGTAGCATTATTCATGATGGCCAAGAGGTCGAAGCAACTGATGATCGAATAGATAAACCGTCTTGGCTTTATACATATAATACAGTATTATTCAGTCTTAAAAAAAAGAAGGAAATCATGACACCTGCTACAACGTAGATGAACCTTGAGGATGTTATGTGAAATCAAATAAGCCAGTCACAAAAAAAACAAATACTGCATGATTCCACTTGTATAAGGTTTCTGGAGGAATCAAATTCATAGAGACAAAAAGTAGAACGGTGGGTACCAGGGGCTGGGGGAGTGGGAAATAGGAAGTTTAATGGGTATAGAGTTTCAGATTTGTAAGATGAAAAAGGTCTAGAAATTGATTCTACAACAATGTAAATATATTTAATATTGAGTTGCACACTTCAAAATGGTAAAGATGGTGAATTTTATGTTTGTATGTTTTACCATAATTAGAAAATAAAGCAGAAAAAGTGAAAATGACACACTAGGCTGAGATATTAACAGTGTTTATTTCAAAGGACTTCTACTGACTTCCTTTTAATTATATAGAAAATGGATGATATACAGAAAAAGAAAAAGAAAATACAATAAAAATGGTCAGACATCTTCAAAATGTGCTTCACCAAAAAGGATATAGGGATGCCCAATAAGCACATAAAAAAGTGCTCAACATAATTAGCCCACAGGAAAATGCAAATTAAATCCAAAATGGGATACTATTTCACACCTACTAGAAGGCTGGCAGGGATGTGAAGCAAATTTTATTTTACTCATACTGTTTTAAGGCCCACTCAGAGAAATAGCATGCTGCTTTTTGTCCTAAATTTGGAAGATGGAAACTTAATCTGATGGAAATCTTTCGTCAGATTAAAGCTTCAGCTCACTTCAGTTTCTCTACCTTCAATCTGGCAGTTCTCCCAAGGCTAAATCGACATCATCCTCTCCTCAGTCCCTGCGGCTCTGATAATTAACTGCTCCTGCACCATTGGATGGGGACCAGGCAGTCTCTTCTTTCCATTGGCTTCTTTCCGTTGTATTGTCCTGAGGTGCCCTCAGGATGAATGAGGAAGCTTTATTTGGCCATAGTCCTGGTACAGCCTGGAAGGGTGGGGGCGGTCACTGGCTTCCTTCTACTCTTAAGGTCTAGTATGGTTTTCCACACCAGCATTAGGAATTAGGCAGACTCTATGACTTGACCACATCATCGATTGGGGTGTGTTGCACAGAACTTAGCTAGGTAAATCTAGGGCATGAGAAATATTTATCTCTGTGCCAGATATTCTGAGAGCAACCAAACACACATTTCTTTTTGTTAGGAGCTAGGTGGACAGTTATTTCGTCAGGGCCAGGGTCCCCAACAAGAAAATATGGAGTCAGGACAGCTAAAATAAAATAGCACTGACATCCTGTTTTACAAAAAGCTTAGACAGGACCGCACTAACATTCTGCTTTGCAGCCTTTGCAGAAATGACTCCTGCCAAACATCCTAAAGAAAGAAAATTAACCACAAAAACATTTGTCAATATTACGGGCAAGGGGCAGTTAAGACCTAAGCCCCCAGATGTCAGCAAAAAGAAAAAGACCATCAGCATGTGGACATTAACCTAATAGGCAGACAGGTACATGACCAAATCCCTGATTGGCACTATTCAGCACACCCTGATTGCTTAAGAAAGTTCCACGAAAGAACTTATAAAAACCCCAAATTTAGAAACTCCATGGGCAATCCACTTGGGTCCCCCTCCCTCTCTGGGAGCTTTATACTTTACTCAATAAACTTTGCTTTGCTGCCCACCACTCTTCATCTGGTCTACCACTTCATTCTTCGAAGCAGTGTGACCAAGAACTGCTGCACTAAGGGGACACAAAATCCTGTAACAATTTGGTTTTATCACGGGTCTATCAGGTGGGTATCTTCACTGAGTGTCAGAAAGGTTTTTTTTTTTAATTATTATTATTATGTTATGTTAATCACCATACACTATATCATTAGTTTTTGATGTAGTGTTCCATGATTCATTGTTTGTGTATAACACCCAGTGCTCCATGAAGAACGTGCCCTCTTTAATACCCATCACCAGGCTAACCCATTCCCCCAGCCCCCTCCCCTCTAGAACTCTCCTTTTATTTCTTAGAGTCCATAGCCTCTCATGGTCTGTCTCCCCCTCTGAATTCCCCCCTTTCATTTTTCCCTTCCTGCTATCTTCTTCTTCTTCTTCTTTTTTTTAACATATAATATATTATTTGTTTCAGAGGTACAAGTCTGTGATTCAACAGTCTTGCACAATTCACAATCCTCACCATAGCGCATACCCTCCCCAATGTCTATCACCCAGCCACCCCATCCCTCCCACCCCACCCCCACTCCAGCAACCGTCAGTTTGTTTCCTGATATTTAAATGCTTCCACTGAGCTCAGCCAGCTAGTAGGGGGCTGAGCTGGGATTTCAGCGCAGTTGTTGACTTCCCTATTATTTGTGTATGTACATGTGCGTGTGTGTGTGTGTGTGTGTGTGTGTGTGTGTGTGTTTGAGTGTGTGTGTTTAATCTAAAATTCACTAATGAGTACAGTTATCTGTTGAGGTACCTGCGTAGAAATAAAAACGACCCAGAGCCTGGGAGTAAGTTAGGGTAGTCAGGAACCCACAGCCCCAACCAACAGACTGGGGGAGAAGGGAAGGAGAAGATAAGTTGATAAGGAACCATGTAGACCACTGCAAACAAGCAAGGGATTTCTCCCCATATCACTGATTGCTGTTTTCAGTGAGTTGTTATCATTCTGTGGTTCTTAGGTAAATTACCACACAACTTAATGCTATGTACATGGACATAACTATTGAGTTCTGCTATTCATCAAAGTAAGAATAAAGAGGATATTTGAGTCAAACCTTACCACCTTACTTGGGGTATATGAGAATCTCACCAGGGTTCAAATAGTTTGTGAATTTTTATTTTATTTCTTAAATTTATTTATTTATTTTTAAGATTTGATTTACTCGACAGAGCAAGAGAGAAGGAACAAAGCAGAAGGAGTGGCAGGCAGAGGGAGAGGGAGAAGCAGGCTCCCTGTTGAGCAAGGAGCCCAATGTGGCTCAGTCCTTGGACCCTGGGATCATGAGCTGAGCTGAAGGCAGACAGTTAACCCACTGAGCCACCCAAGTGCCCCAATTGTGAATTTTTAAAATATGGCTTTCTGCTCAACAATCTCAGAATGTAGTGATGAGGAAGATTTTGACCCACTGAGGGAGACTTAGTCTCATATTTCCTTTTGAGAAGTTTTTTGGAGATAATAAGTCACATACCATAATATTTACCCTTTGAAACTGTGTAACTCAGTGCCCTTTAGTTACATCACAAAGCTCTGTAACCATCACCACTATCTAATATAAAAACATTGCATCACCCTCCAAAAAATCCTGACACCCATTAGCCGGCACTCTGCCTTCCTCCCCTACCCTCAAGGCCCTAGAAATCATTAATCTCTATTCTGTTGCCATGGATTTGCCTATTTTAGACATTTAATAGAGAGAGAATCAAGAAATATATTGCTTTTTGGGTCTGGCTTTTTTCACTTTGTATTATATTTTTCAAAGTTCATCCACAGCTGAATTCTATTTCTTTACACGAATATAAACATTGTGTTTATTTATTCATCAGTTGATAGACATTTGAACTGTCTCCAGTTGTTGGCTATTAGGAATAAGGCTGCTATGAACATTTGTGTACAAGTTTTTACTTGGGTACCCTTCTTGTGTGTAAATGTTATGTTTTCTGGTTTCCTGAGTTTCTACTTGTAGTGGATTTTCTGGGTCTTGTGGTATCTTGATGTATATCTTTTTGAGTGCCTAGCAAACTGTTTTTCAAAAAGGATATACACCTACATAATCATCACGAAGTGTTCTAAATCATCATGAGGGTTTTAAATTCTCCACATCCTTAACAACACTTAAAATTCTGTCCTTTTATTACAACTATAGAAACGGTGTGAAGCGAAAAGGTTCCAAAAACTTCAGAGCATTTTCAACAGCCCTAAAGGAATACTCGTACCCATGAACTGGTTGTCCCATTCCCACTCCACACAGCCAGCCCCTTTGAGCCGTCAATCTGCACTCGGTCTCTGTGGATTTACCTATTAAGGACATTAAAAGAATTATACAATATGTGACCTTTTGTGTATGGGTTCTTACACTTAACATCGTGTTCTCTTCCAGCGTTCATCTGTGTCATAGCACATCATCAGTGTTAGGTTTCTTTCCATTCATAAAAGGTATTTCATTGTATGTATATACCATAATTTGTTCATCTATTCACTGATTGATGGAAATTGTATTGCTTCTACCTTTTAGCTATTGTGAATAGTGTTTCTATGAACGTGTGTGTACATATATTTATTTGAATATTTATTTTATTTTATTTTATTTATTTATTTTCAACTCTTTAGGGTATATATCTAGGAGTGCGATGCCCAGGTCATACGATAATTTTATATTTAATTTTCTAAGGAACTACAAGATTGTTCTTCACAGAGGATTAAACATTTCTACCAGCAATAGATGAGGGTCCAAATTCCTCCATATGCTTGATGACACTTGTCATTTCAGATATCATTATTTTTTTAATAGCCATCGAAGTGGGTTTGAAATGGTATCTCATTGTGGTTTTGATGTGCATTTCCCTAATGATTGGTGATGTTTAACATCTTTGTACGTGCTTGTTGGCCATTTGCATATCTTCTTTAGGTAAGTGTCTATTTAAGTCATTTGCCCTTTTTTTATTGGATCCTTTGTATTTTTATGTTTGAGTTGTAAGAGTTCTTCATATAATCTGGATATTAGCCCCTTACTAGGTATATAATTTACAAACATTTTCTCCCATTCAGTAAGTTGTCCTTCAGTTTATTGATAATGTCTTTTGATTCTCAAACTAGTTTCTAATTTTGATGAAATCAATTATCTATTTGTTGTTGTTGCTCATGCTTTTGATGTCATATCTAAGAATCTATTGTCAATTCCAAGATCATCAAGATTTACTTCTACATTTTCATGTAAGAGTTTAATGGTTTTAGCTCTTTTAATGTAGGGTGTTGATCCATTTTGAGGTAATTTTTTGTTTATGGTGTTAGGTAGATGTCCTGCTTCTTCTTCCCTTTTTTTTTTTTGCATGTGGATATCCAGTTTTTCCATTACTATTTGTTGGAAAAACTGTTTTTTTTCCCCAACGAATTATCTTGACACTTTTTTCAAAAAATCAATTGGTCATAGGTATATGGGTTTATTTCTGAATTCTCAATTCTATTCCATCTATCTTATGCCACACAGTTTTGACTACTGTATCTTTGTAATAAATTTTGAAATCAGTCAGTATGAAAGGTCTTCTAACTTTGTTTTTTCTTTCTAAATTTTGGTTTTGACTATTGTTTACTAATTCCATATGAATTTGAGGGTTGGCATTTTCATTTCTGCAAAAAGATTGTTGATAGTAATTCCATTTAATCTGTGGAATGCTTGGGATAATTTGGTAATCTTTACAATATTACGTTTTTCATTTCACAAACACAGAATGTCATTTCATTTCTTTGGTCTTCTTTCATTTATTTCAGTAATGTTTAATCATTTTCAGAGAATATATCTTTCACCTTCTTGGTAAATGTATTCATAGGTATTTAATTCTTTGGGATACTATTGCAAATAAAGTGGATATTTTAAAAATACCTCTTTTGGATTGTTTGTTGCTGGTGCACAGAAACAAAACTGATTTTTATATGTTGGGCTTATACCCTGAAACTGTAATAATTTGTTTAATAACTCAAGTAGATTTTCTGTGAATTACTTACAATTTTCCATATATATGACGATGTCATATGTGAATAGAGATTGTTTTACTTCTTCCTTTTCAATTTGGGTGCCTTTCCTCCCTCCCTTCCTTCTTCCTTCCTTCCTTCCATAAATTCTTCTGTCTAGACTAGGACTTCTGGTACAATGTTAAATAACAGTGACAAAAGCATCTTTTGTATTATTTCTGTCTTAGGAAGAAAAGCTTTCAGAATTTCACCAAAAAGAATGATGTTAGTCCTGGATGTGTCCTTGTTATTTTGAAGGAGTTCCTTCCTATTCTTAGCTTTTTGTATGTAGTTATCTAGGAAGGGTTTTGGATTTTGTCAAATGCTCTTTCTGTGTCATTTGAAAGAATCATGTGTTTTCCCTGTATGTTCTATGTATGTGCTATATTACATTGATTTATTTTCTTATGCTGAACCACCCTTACATTCCTGGGATAAATCCCATGTAAACATGGTCTATAACCCTTTCAATACCCTGTCAGATTTGATTTGCTAATATTTTGCTGAGGATTTTTTCATCTATATTCATATGGGATATTTGTCTGTGGTTTTCTTTTATTGTCTTTGGTGTTGTTAGGGTAGTTTTATTTTACAGAATGAGTTAGAAGTATTATCTTCTTTTTTTATTTTGTGAAAGAGTTTGGGAAGGATTGCTATTAATTCTTTTTCAAATGTTTGATAAAATCCACTATGAAGCCATATAATCCTAGACTTTTCTTTGTTGAGAGGTTTTGATTACTCAGATCACTTTAGTTGCAATGAGTCTTGAGGATTTTCTATTTCTTCTTGAGTCAGTTTTGGTAACTTGTGTGTTTTTTTTTAGAAATTTCTCTATTACATCTAAGTTATCTACTTTACAGATGCATATTGTTAATAGCATTCTCTTATAAAATGAATAAATCTTAGATATGCTTGGTCAACTCAAAAAGGATCTCAATTACCTCATACTATGTATCTGAATTAATGAAAGAATTTATAGAAAGGATGCTTTAATTATCTAATATCTCTCAGTCTTGGTGGATAGCTTGGGGTGAAAACTATTTCTTTTCTTGTCTTTCTTTTTTTTTTATAAGAAGCTGCATCTATTTTTACCTCTGTATTAAACTAGGTTTTCAGTGTATTGGATAGAGCTTCAGAGAAGTATCTGGGTCCAGTATCGGAGAAAAATAGAAAAGTGTCTGGGTCACCAACACACAACTAACTGTTTTTACTCCATTACAATTTCTTGGTAATTCTTTCTGTCTCTAGAGATATTTTCTCTAAGATTCAATCACTTAACACTGCATTCTGATATTTTGTAAAAATATAGTCAAGATATTGTTCACTCTATTTCTCAGTGCCCTTTGTTCAAGGACTCATAGATTCTCTTACAACTTGGATTCAGTTCCAGTAGAAATAAATAAATAAATAAAATAATTGTATTCAAAGACAAAGGAAACTTCTTTCTCTTTTTACAAATTCAATGTATTATTCTTTTTGCTTAATATTGCAAGAAATTCAGGATTAAATTCACCAAACAAATACTATTATCTGTTCTACCCAGCTATCCAGATACAACTGTCCCAAGATTTCCTAAATGTGTTCTTTTATCTTGTCTTGAAATGATCTTCTAGAAATAAGTAAATCTAAACATTGCCAGTAACTGAAGGAATAGCCCAGCCTAGGCTTATCATTTTAAAGAATGAGAAACATGTACAGAAAAAGTTGGTTTTACCTATGTTTAAGCTTGAGTATTTACTGTATTTTATTCCTTTTATTACATTTATACTCTTCATGGCTTTATAAAATAGAAACAGGTTACTGGGAATGCATATAGATACATGGAAGGGAAAAATAGATCTATCATTTGTTGAATAATAGATAGGTTTCTAGGTCTCTTATAAAAATCACATTTTATTCCTTATTACAAAATCGGGTAAAGTAAGATACCAAATTCTAGAGGGAAGATCTTTTGAAAAAGTTGAAATATCTGCACAGTTTGAATTATCATTTGAAACTAGGCCCATCTTTATTAAAACTTTTTTTTCCCCTGATTTGTGCAGTGGCCTATACTAAGAACCCAGTGCAGTAATATCGGACTATTAACTTGAAATAAAACTTCAAATCAAGTATGGCAACTGGAGATTTGTTATTTTAAAATCTCTTTTCCTTTTTGAAAGTTCTCTGTTCAAATTTATAAACACTGAGGTGATTCTCTAAGTTTCTTCACACTGAGGCATGGATAAATTGGCACCAGTTTTGTCAATGAGATAGGCAGCTGTCCACATCTTCACCTCTCCCCTTTTCATCATTTGAATACAAACTTATGTAGATGTGATGGCTGGAGCTACACCAACCACATCAACCATGAGTGGAAAGCAAAAGTACATTGGCTCTAAAATTGTCGAATTACTGACTCAAATCAATGGTCGCCTACCTCTGAATTTTATTTTACATGAGAAAATCATTATCTGTTTGTCTAAGTCACTGTAACCAGTTTTCTGGCACACATTTTAGCTGAAATATTCTTAACTGGTACAGATTAGCTAATCCTATCATCCAAATGTTATAATCAGATTACAAATTTATAGTACACTTCAGTTAATTCTGTACCTTGATTCCTTAAATTTAACTGGATCAAGGAAAGCCTTAGGACACCTCCCAGTCTACTTTTCTTATATCTCCCATGATTTTTAAACTACTTTCTCTGGATATGAAACTACAGCAGGGGTATTTCTGGCGCACTCCCAGTTTTGCACTTTGTAGAGTAAAAGTGCCGTAAGGATCCACTGCTAATTACCAAACCTCAGCTCATGATCATTTCTTGCTTGGACAGTTGCAGTAGTCAACTAACCAGCCTCCATTCTTACCCTTTTCCAATGTGTTATCCATATAGCAGTCAAAGTAAATTGGCAATGGCATTAGATCCACGGCTCTTTTATGTTTTCTGTCTGTCAATTGCTTCACATGATATGCCTCACAATGCCCTGCATTTTGTACCACTGTCTCACTGCTTCAGGTGATAGACCTTTGGCTATAGCTTTAGGTATGTCAACTCTGCCTCACTCTGGGTCTTTGCACTTGCCTGGAATGTTCTTCCTCTGGCTCTGCTCATGGCTGGATTTTTGTGTCCTCCATAGTTAACTTTCATCTCCCATTAAAGAAGTCTTCCATGAACAACCTGTTTAAAGTATTTTCAGGGCACATGGGTGACTCAGTTGGTTAAGTGTCTGATTCTTGATTTTAGCTCAGGGTTGTGAGACTGAGCCCCAGGTCGGGGTCCACACTGTGTGTGAAGCCTGCTTAAGAGATTTTCTCTCTCCCTCTCCCTATGTCCCTCACTCCCCACTTATGCGTGCTATCTCTCTAAAAAAAAAAAAGTATTTTCAAGTTATTCTGTCTCCCAGGATTTTGCTTATTTATTTTTAAATGCCGTCATTTTTAATTACTTTTTTATTTATTTCTTTATTTGATAATGTCTATTTTTGTAAGTAGAATATAAGTTCCACAAGGATATGACTGACCTCATCTCATGATATTACTACCCCCAAGAATAGAGCCTGCACACAAGAGTAAGAGGTACTCTATAAATGGTCATTTAATGAATGATTGAACAGTTGGCTGATTTAGCAGATTAGTGAAATAGGGATCTCTAAAATGGGGACCACTGGGTACAAAGGTTAACAGGAGGACAAAAATATTTCATAGAGCCTCTTTTTGTAATTACCAAACCAGACAGGGTTTTGATTTCTGTTCTATTTTTTGTTTTTATGTTTCTAGTTTTATTGAGGTATGATTGACAAATAAAAATTATATATATTTCAGGTGTGCAATATGTCATTTTTGATATGAGTATAACTTGTGTAATGATTACCACCATCAACCTAATTAATATTCATGACCTCAGGTAATTATTGTGTGTGTGTGTGTGTGTGTGTGTGTGTGTGTGTGTGTGTAGACACAGGGAGAGATTTTAAGAAATTTCTCATGCAATTGGGAAAACTGGCAAGTCCAAAATCAGCAGGCTGGAAACCCAGGGAAGAGTTGATGCAGCACTTTGAATCTGAAGACAGTCTACAGGCAGAATCTCCTTTTCTTTTAGGATATCAATCTTTTTCTATTCTGGCCTTCAACTGAGTACATGAGGCC
The DNA here is from genome assembly GCF_037043125.1 of Eumetopias jubatus. Lineage (NCBI taxonomy): Eukaryota > Metazoa > Chordata > Mammalia > Carnivora > Otariidae > Eumetopias > Eumetopias jubatus. The sequence goes on along the minus strand of NW_028274808.1, from coordinate 194,073,383 downwards.
CACCCACATTATGGAAAATAAAAGGCTTTACTCAAAGTCTACTGATTTAAATGTTAAAGCTCATTAAAAAAAATGTCTCCTCAGAAATATCGAGACTGAAGTTTGAGCAAATATCTGGACTACGATCTAAGTTAGGACATAAAACTAAACATCACACCAGGTAAAAATATTAAAGATAAATTTAGGATGTTTCTCTTTGGTCATTTGGTCTCTCTTTTCCATTTCTCCAGGATCTGATAAGAATTAACTTCTTTAGGGAAAAACGTTTTTCTAATTAATTAATTTTAAAAAACAGTTTTTAAGATAATCTAAAATATTGGAGAATAAAGAAAGAAGGTAAAAAGAAATCAGTGAATCAAGAATTTCTTTCAGTATTTTTTCATGGTCAGCTATAAGGATCATCTTAGGAAATTTGTTTAGATATTTTCAATCCTAATTAATATATATTAACTATTGTTCACTACAGTACTAATAAGTCATTAGAATTTTAAAATTAAATGTTGTTACTTTTCAAAACAGAAGTTGAGGACAGGCTATTATAAATTCCTGGACCAAGAGAAGAAACTTCACATGTGAACATGGCAGAGAAGGTGAGTGTGTGTTTATGGGGAATTTGAAGATTAAATTAAGCCCAGGTTATTGGCAGTCTGTAATAGTCCAAAGAAATGATAGTGAGGAAGCCTTGCCTAATTTAGCATCTGAAAAATTTCACACTGACATGTTCTGCATTGGGATTGGAGGTAAGACTTTCCTTACAGAATTAAAATTGTAAAAATATACTTTGCCTGGTCCACCAAACATGCAGAAAAACATTGTTAAGGCAGTATTACTACCAGTCTGTGAAAGTACATTGCCTTTTAGTTCAAAGTGGGTTTCAAATTTTATTGGTTTTCCATTTGCATCTTTGGAGTAGTGAGGCCCTGTGGAATATAATCTTGTTAATGCAATACCAAGTGAGCATTCCTGAAAATACATTTACTTAGAACTTCTAAACAAGGTTGAAAATCAAACCAATGCAAGCCATTAAAATTGATGATTTGAATTCTAAAATATATGTATTGTCTCCAGAACTTGTCTCACCATTGGTATCCAGTAAAAGAGGGTCAGAAGATGACCGAAGATTTAAGACAATAAGTCTTGACTCCATCCCTGCCTGCCTTGCATCTATCTTCAGCATGGCAACAGGCATAATTGTTTTAAAACATAAGTACAATGGTGTCACTCTTCTGCTCAAACCCTGAAATGACCCCATCATTCACAAGGTAAAAGTCAATGCTCTCATGATGCCTAAAAGCTATAAATACCATTATTTCCACAGTTGTGACTTCTCAACTGTGTCTCCCACTCTCCTCAATTCCCTTTCTGCACCCAGCACATCTCCACAGGGTTTGGTGGAACAGGGACACTCTACCTGAGGACTTTTAATGGGCTCTTCTTTGTCCACTACACTATTTCCCTAGTTAAACTCTATTGCCTCCTTCAAGTTTTTGTTCAAATGTCCCCTACTCACCAAGACCTACTCTGACCACCTTGTTTTTCATTTTCTGTAACACTTAGCAGGTGCTATGGTACCGCTAAATAATGTACTATACCTACTGCTTATTGTCCCTTCTCCCATCTAAAGTGTGAATCCACAAGGGCAGAGAGATCATCTGTTTTGTTTATTCTGATATCCCTAGCAACTTGAATAATGTTTAGAACATAATTGTCTCTCAACAAAAATTTTGGAGTCAGTAAATGGAAAAGGAAGGGAAGGACATGGAGAATGGTATAACAAAGGGTTAAAGCAAAGTAATGTGGCACGAAGTTGGGGAATAGAATCAGTGGCTTTGTAGTATACTGTGTGGGTTAAGGAAGCAAGAGGACATATAGATAACATCCAGGGTTCTGGTTCAATGAACAGCTTAGATGAGAGACAGGGTGCCTGAGCACAAGCAAATAGCTGTGGAAAGACAGTGATCCATCAAAATTAGAAACACCCAGAGAAATGTACCCAGGAGGCACCCAGTTCAAATGTATACAAGTAGGTCTTTATGTGAAACTTAATGCCAGGAGAGAGGTATGGAAAGAGTGGTCCAGGGGTAGATGGCAGGATGTGCTTATAAAAGGCTGGAAATTGAAGCCAGTGGAGAAGAAAAATCATGCAGTGGAGAGAAGAGTGCACAGGAAAGAATAGTTGAAAGAATGAGGAGAACCAACCCTAGGATAGAACCATGAGAAACACAAACATTTAAGGGGCAAAGTGAGCAAGGAAGAAATTACAATGAAGATAAATTAAAAGAGATCAGACAGTTTGTAGAACATCCTCAGTATTCTCGATGCTGAGCAGAGGGGGTGTTTGAAGAAAGTTGTTGGCCAAATGCTGGGGACATATCAAGTAATTGTTAAGGCATTAAAATTTTCTAATGGTTTTAGCTACAAGAGGGATATTGGAAATATGTAAAAGAGAGTTTTAATAAAGTACTCAAGATATATATTTAAACAAGCTTAGCTCTGAAGAAGAGGATAGAAGTAAGGCAATAGTTGGAGAGAAATGAGAACCTGAAATAACATTTTATTTATATGAGACTTTAGTATACTTAACTAAGAAGGAAAAGAGCAAGTAGAGAGGAGCTACTGAAAGTAAGAGAAAATGGATCTAAAATGATGAAATGACTTCCTAGGAAGGTGGGTGTACAAACGTGGAATGAACACTGCACACAAGATGCTATTTCCTCCTTTGCAAAAGAAAGAGTGATAAAGGTATTTATTTTGCAGGTGTGCTCATTGGAATTTGCAGAAGTCCTGTCTGCTATCTCTGTGTTTCTGGGAATATAAGAGGTGACGTTCCTCTTTTGACAATGTTGGAAGACACTATGTTGGAGTTGAAAATCAGGGATGAGGAAGAGGAAAGTGGGGATTTTCATGGAGGGACTAGGGGGTCCAGGTGGATTGGCTGATGTTATCAATCTCATCCTTTGCCCATGCAAACCCACCCTTTGCCCATCATCTCCAGCTACGCCAATCTTAAGTTCCTGGTTGTGGAAGTCCAGCAATTTTCCTCTGCCTGACATAATGTGAAGACTATCCTATATAAGGTAGGAACCAGCCCTCTATTTCCACCATAGTGCTCTTTATTCCTTTCACATGTCTAACAATATGTAACTAGTCCTTTATCATTTTATTTCTGTCTTTCACATAAACTGAAACATCATGTTAAAAAGAGAGCATTTTATTTTTTTATTTTATTTCATTATATTTCATTTTATTGTCATTGTAATTCCAACATCTAGCAGAGTGGTTGGCATAATGTAGGTGATCAAGTATTTGCTGATCAGTTGAATAAATTGGATTCATGCTGGTGCCAGGCAAAAAAAGCTGACTCTAAAAGTTGTAATTATACAATGAATAAAAATGGAGGAGTTTGGAACTTAATTTTAGGCTTAGAAAATTAAAAATAAACAAAGTAAAGTTAATCAAAGGAAATAATAATGTAATTTGCAAACTTATGTAAATCAAAAATAAATTCAAGATCAGGGCTTTAAGGATTTTTATTTATTTATCTGAGAGAGAGCGAGAGAGAGAGTACAAGCAGGGGGAGGGGCAAAGGTTGAGGGAGAAGCAGACTCCCTCTGAGCAGGGATCCCAATGCAGGACTTGATCCCAGAACCCTGGGATCATGAGCTGAGCTGAAGGCAGATGCTTAACTGACTGAGTCACCCTGGTGCCTCAAGATCAGGGTTTTAGTAGAACTTCATGAATTAGATGCCATGTTGACTACTTGGGTTCATAAAAGTGAAACAAGAGATTTTCAGAAAATAAGAAATAAGATAGCTCGATCAACTGATCAAAGATAGACAGATTATCTATCTACCTATCTATCTCTAACAGCAAAGAGTGTAGAAATTTGAAAATCATTGGCAAATAAAATGTATAACCTTGTACTGTTAAATTTGAAAATCCTAATGAAAAAGACCCTTTCTTTTCCAGAAGATATAAACGGCCCAAATTGCCACAATAAGTAGTAGAAAAGCTGAATAAACAAATAGTTATGAAAGAAGCTGTAAATGTTTTCCAAGACTTTCTTCTGAAAAATGTTCTAGGGAAATCCCAAGCAAAGCAAAGAAGTGGATACAATTGATTTGGTCTTCATCTTTTTCTCCCAATTGCTCACGGAAATGAATTATGGAATATAAAAATAGTCAGAAATCTGTATCAGTACTGTGAACATGTAAAAAGATCTGTGTGCTGGCAACAAGCAGAGTCCTACTATCTGGAAATAACCCAAAGGGAGGACCAGGGACATGGCAAACTGTGGGGTGCATACTTTGATGTCATTAACTGTACTGAGAAGTCATCGTAGTGCTGAAACCATATGGATAATGAGTTTGCACTGGGACCTCCTTACCAGTTCTAACTGACGTGGGCACCCTTTCTTAGGTGGCCTCCAGCAAAGGCAACTTTTTTGCTGGCTCCTTAATGAGGTCGGTCATACTGGGCAAATGGTAGAGGCGTACCAATTCTTGGCCATTCCACAAAGCAGACAAAAAAAAAAAAAATACGTAAACAAAGAGCTGAAGGTCTGTGTTCCAACTTGCCCCGCCTCCTCAATTTAACTTCATTTCCAGATTTTACAACCAGTTTAGTGAAATATTTGCAAAGGGCATTAGATTTGATCCTAACTTCTCTTCCTACATTATTCTATAAGACTTAGATAGAAGAACTTCATTTGTGAGAACTCTTTTGTTTAATAGTGTTGAAAAGTCAGTTAAAACTACCTTACTGCAAACAAGAGATGGTGCTCTTGGTATATACTTGAAAAGAACATGGGCAGATTTGGGTTTAGTACCAAACCTAAGGTGTGATGTTGTGGGGATGGAAGCTCAAATAATAGCACCAAGCTCCCCCATTTGTCTTTCAACTCCGTGCAACTTTGTTTTCTTTGTGGTTGCCTTTTATCTTCTGCAGATAGATTTCTCCATTTGGCTGAGGAAATGACTTCAACAAACTCCAGTTTATGTCTTTCTTAGACATTATAATGCTTCTTAGCATCAGCCAACAACAGGTTACAGATCCATTCCTGTACAAACTGGTCTGGGTAAGAGGATGGGGCAAACTTATTATCGGTCAGTTGTGATCAACTCCCCATGCTCATGGTAGGCAAGGGAAGAGTAGTGACCATATGCTTCCCTCACAACATAGAATGAGATCTCCCCCAGAAAAAGTTGTACTATTAGAAGTAAGAAGGTAGTGTGTGGGTGGAGAAAATAAATATCTCTATTATTAATAGGCTATCATTATTGTCATAACCCAACCATTTTTTGAAGAAGGCATAAATGAAGCTGTACAAAGATAAGATAAGAGAGGGACACCGGGGTGGCTCAGTCGTTAAGCATCTGCCTTTGGCTCAGGTCATGATTCCAAGTCCTGGGATCGAGCCCTGCATCGGGCTCCCTGCTTGGTGGGAAGCCTGCTTCTCCCTCTCCCACTCCCACTGCTTGTGTTCCCTTTCTCACTGTGTCTCTCTGTCAAATAAATAAATAAAATCTTTAAAAAAAAAGATAAGATAGGAGAGAAAAACCATGGACACACATATTTAAGATATAATAACCATGATCTTCCTATAAAATAGATGTTCTGAAAAAAAAAAGAAAAAATAGTATAGAAAATTTCTAATTCAGCAAGATGTGAATACCTACTATTTTTGGAAATAACTTTCACTTTAGATCATCTTAGTGTAAGCCACTGTTACTACACAGAGAGTAGAACCCCAGGTTGAGCTAAACCAGGCACCATCTTCTGGAGCAGAACTGCAGGGGCTGGGCGGTTGCAGCTCAGAGGTCACCTGAGCAGGAAACAGATCCTCCCCACAAAGATTAGGGGAAAGTGGAGGAACGGTGTGGATACTATGTTCACTATTCTAAACACATAAACTCATAATTCAGATCCCATCTTGGAGAAGAGAAAATGGTTAGAAACTGAAAGACTAGTCATTTTACCTAAGGGCCTAGTTATTATAAGTCACACTATATTCTTTTGGATTAGACTGAGTTTAGTAATTTTATTTCCTTTGTTACAAGTTGAAGGTTCATGAAGAGATTCAGATGTTTTGAAGAATATGAAGAAACTCTATTTCCTATACTCATCTGTGTTATAACATGAGGAAACGTATGCTTTTTTTTTTAACTCATCTGTGAAACTAAAAGAAGTAGTTACAGAGAAGGCATAGTGTGAAATTGGGAAACGCTACATAGAAAGGAAACCATTTTTGTCAAAGTGATTTTAAACTCACGAAAGATGGTAATTGCTATAGTGGAACAGATTGAAGAGTTAAGAATAGTGAAAGAGTAAAGGGGGAAAATGAGAAATTTTCTCAGAATTCTAGGAAAAGAATGGAAAAAATAAAAATTAAGAAAAGATAAAAACAGGGTGCCTGGGTGGCTCAGTCAGTTAAGCATCTGCCTTCAGCTCAGGTCATGCTCTCAGGGTCCTGAGATTGAGTCCTGCACCGGGCTCCCCATTCAGCGAGTAGTCTGCTTCTTCCTTTGCTTTTCCCCCACTCATGCTCTCTCTCTCTCAAATAAATAAATAAAATCTTAAAAAAAAAAGAAAAGATAAAAACATGAATCTGATCCAGGATATGGTTTATAGAGAATTTAATCAAGAACAATGAAAGAGTACTTAAACATTAGAAGAGGGAAAATGAATACAACCACAGACACAGAAGGTGTCTGAAGTATAAGCGGATTCAAATCTATGCTAATATATTTGAAAATCTCAAGAAAATGAATAATTTTCAACAAGATATTAATTATGTAAATTGACTCAAAAACGTAGAAAAATTGAATAGATCAATGAAAAGGAGACAATTTAAGACTGTCAAAAATGTATCTCAAAATATGTCTGCTTTAGGCAAGCACAGCCAAGTGCTTTCAAACATTCAAGTAACAAATTATTTACATGCTACACAAATTGTTGCCAATCATACAAAAAAAATGGATGGGGGAAGCTTGCAAGTACATGTTTGAGACTAGCTCAATCATTGTAGCTGAACTGACAAGGATGGCATAAGAAAAGAAAACTTCACTCTATTCCCACTTATGACTTTAAATGGGTAAACTTTAAAACATTATGCTAAGCAAAATAAGCCAGACACAAAAGGAAAAAGAGTGTGTGATTCCAGTTATATGAGGTACCTAGAACAGGCACACTGATAGAGACTAAAACAGAACAGTTACCAAGGGCTGATGGAGATACAGGTATGGGAAAGGGAGTTAGTCTCATGGGTATAGGGCTTCTGCTTAGGATGATGGGGAAGTTCTGGAAATGGATGGTGGTGTTGTGTGCAACAGTGTGAATGTATTTAATGTCACTGAATTGTACACCTGAAATGGCTACAGTGTTAAATTTTATGTTATGTATATTTTACTATTAAAAAAAGAAATGGGACTTGAACCTAAATAAATAAATAAATAAATAAATAAATAAATAAATAATAAATGGGTAAACTTTAAATAAAAATGAGCAAAACACAACTGGTAGTACATTTTCAAAATAAAGCTCCATGGCAGAGCTTAGTAGGACATTGCAAGAATAAAGAGATGTTTAACATTTGGAATTCATTACTTTAAGATATTATTTCATTTGGTCAAATAAGAAAACAAAAAGTCAAATAATTATTTAGAAAAATTCTGAAATGGTGTTTTATAATATAACCCATCCATTCCATGATCCATAATCATGACCCACCATAGTCCATAATTTAAAAAGGTAGATGCTAAAAAATGGGATGCGAGCAAGCTTTCTATGTGCAGTGAAGTTAGAAGAAAACAAAATTCTAGGACTTCAGAATTTTAAAGCTTGAATTTATGCATGGGATTGGAAATCAAAGACATATGGTACAAAACCTGGCTCTGGAGCATCCATCTTCATGTCTTTGGACTCTTACTAACCCTCTAGGAGACCAAAGGCAGGTTTCTCTCTTTCCTGGCACTGGGTGAGATCTGTTAATTGTGACTATGTTTAAATAAACTAGGTATTTATCTGTGTTTTAAAATGTTTAACATTTTCAGGGCACCTGTGTGGCTCAGTTGGTTAAGCGACTGCCTTCAGCTCAGGTCATGATCCTGGAGTCCCGGGATCGAGTCCTGCATCGGGCTCCCTGCTCAGCGGTGAGTCTGTTCTCCCTCTGACCCTTCCCCCTCTCATGCTCTCTCTGTCTCATTCTTTCTCTCTCAAATAAATAAATAAATAAAATCTTTAAAAAAAAAACCAACAGATAAAAAAATGTTTAACCTTGTCAAAAGGTGTTTATAGTATTTTATTGAAGCGTATTGATGAACTCAAGGACATAGAGGTGCGTCTCACATGGATATATTATTATCATTACAGTTTTTAATTATATTTTAAAAATTGTTATTACTGTGCCACAGGTTTTCTGACCATTATCGTGGGTTGAGAGCTAAGGGACAGCATTTAGGCTTAACGACTTAATGATAATTGAGCTGGAATGGCAATAACATTTCAAAATAAGTCATATTGTTATGTGAGAAAAGATACTTAGAGTGGTCTCAAATTATTTTTGGAACAAGGCAAGAAAAAACTGTGTGGATAATTTCTTAGCAGTCTGGTAGTGCTGTAAGCCTCATACTGAAGTTAGCATGGATTGTCTCTACTGAGCTTCACGGAGATTCGATGGGTACAGGGATTAGGCATTTTTAGACCCAGAGTTCAGCTGAGGAAATCAGGACATGGAGTATTTTAAGAGACTGCTCTCAGGTAGCACGTCTAGTAAGTGGCAAGACAAGAACTGGAATCCAGGCCTTCTGAGCCCTTGTCTGGATCTGAGAAACCTCGAGATGGGGCGCCCATCGATGGCCACACCATTACATCCCTCTCCAGATGTCAGGAGTCAATACTGCACATTAACAGGACAGAGTGTATCATCTGTAGTGCTGGAGAGTATCCCCTTCACTTCACCTTTCCTTGCAATCACTAGGACTTCTTTATAACGCACAGTAAAAATACAATCTCTTTTCTTAGTTTAGTGGCATTAGATCTGGCCTAGACCCCTAGCTGCCATATTGACTCTGTGTCTTAGTCTCCCTCCCTCAGAACCCCCCTACCAGGGATTACCAATGAACCCATGAAGTATGTACAGGTCAAAAGAACAGCACATTGACTTTCATCCAGAAAATGAGACATTTCTGATGTTGTGGGTTGAATTGTATCCTCCCAAAATATGTTGAAGTCTAACCCCTGGCACCTGTGAATGTGATTTTATTCAGAAAAAAATGGTCTCTACAGACGCAATCAGGTTAAGATGAGGTCATACTGGAGTAGTGTAGGCTTTTAATCCAATATGACTGATGTCCTTATATGAAGAGAAGAGACACAGGGACAGAGACACACAGGGAGAATGCCATGTGATGTGAAGATGAGGGTCAAGATTGGAGAGGTGATGTGTACAAACCAAGGAACTTCAAGGGTTGCCAGGAACCCCCTGAAGGTAAAAGAAAGGCATTGGACAGATTCTCCTCTGCAGTCTTGAGGAAGAACCTGGACTTGCCAACACCTAGGTGTTAGACTTCCAGCCTCCAGAACTATGAGAGACTAAATTCCTGTTTGTGCAAATTTTTTATGGCAGTCCTAGGAAATTAACAAACCAGAAGTGTTGAATCATCCATACATCCCATTTTGTGATTGGGTTGCTCCTGGCTGTGGCAGAACGTCCCTCCTAAATACTCACAAGCTCAGTTCTCTTAGGGGCTCAGGTCTTTCCTCAGTGCCTGTGGGGAACTGACTGCACACTCTCCATGCTTAGCTTGGGTGCACAGCGCCCCTTCCCAGGGGTGGCAATTGCATTCCTCAACAATTTCAGGTTCAAATGCAAACATTTTCCTTTAAGGTGTGGGTAAGGCAAGAGGCACTCATACCACTGTTCACTGGAAATAGAATTCTCAACTACAGAACTTAGGAGCTGCCACCTTCTTGAGCAAGTTTCCCCTTTGTCCTTAAAAGCAATGAGTTCATAACTAAATCCTTCCTGGATGATAAAAATTCACAGGACAGAAATTTGAGAGAGGAGTGGGAGGGAGAAGTCTGGTCCAATCCGGGCTTTGTGTGTGGGGAGATACCTTTCATTTCATCCTGGTGATCCACCTCCCAAGACTAAAACAAAAGCAAAAGTTATATCAATAACCTTTCATCTTCCATTTATCCCAAATTCAATTTCATCTGATATCCCTTTCCATATAAGTTTGAGTAGCCTTGTGGGGGCTACTCCACAATGATGATTTTTACTGAGGGAGGTAGGAAAATAAGCAAACAAGGAAACACATACAAGGAAGGATATCGAACAGAGGAATGACATCATTTGACCAACAGATGATGAAAATCAAGGGCTACATGGTCAATGCTCAATGAACTTGTATTACACAAACAGATGCAGGCATAAAGAAGTAAAGAAGTGTTCATAGATGGCCTGATCTTTCCAGTTCCTTGCTTTTGTTTTGTTCTGTGTGTGTGTGTATGTGTGTGCTTTTTTGTTTTGTTTTGTTTTGTTCTGTTTTGTTTTCCCCTTGTCTTTTTGTTTTATTATCTCCCCACCCACTCTGTAAGTCCAAACCCTTAGTATGCCATTCGGGACTCTAATAACCTGACTAACCTCTCAGCTTCATCTTCAGGCACTTCTACCTTGCACTTCAAACTCCAGCAACCCAAAACTGCATACATTTATAAGCTCCTTTCATAGACATTCATTCGGCGGGGCATTTGCTTTTGCCTGCAAAGTGTGTCATCTCACTGACTTCTATCGATCCTCAGGACTCAACTCAGGTGCTATCACCTCCTGAAAGCTTGCTTGCTTCTCAGCTCCAAATTGTGCCAAGCGTAACAGAGAAGAGGAAAAATATTGAAGACACCAGTATTGATTTTATTATGTTCCCGTAGCATCTCTCAGAAGATCAGTTGTTACTAATAAAGAGATTGAACAGTTTCCTTATGCTTAGTAACATTTTGCTATTTCTGTCCTTATATTTTGCCCATTTTTTTCTTTTGTCTTACACACTAATTTCTATGAAATCATGTCTTAGGTAATCTTCCATACATAACACATCTTTTCCAAGTTTGTGTTTTGTCATTTAATATATTTATGAAATTTTTATTGTGTAGAAAAATTTAATATGGTAGAAACTATATATACATATAGTAGAGAAAAACTACATATCTATAAAAATTATATATATATAATTTCTCTACTATCTATATATTTCTCTACTATCTATACAATTTCTCCACTATATATATTTCTCTACTACATAAATATACATATATACATTAAATTTTGAAATTCTTTTATTTTCCTTTTGTGCATTAGCTCTTTACTTCATTTTAAATTCATTTTGTTGTACAATTTGGAGGCGATGATAATAATGCATAAGAATTTTAAAATGCATTGAAGGACTTATTTCACCAGCTGGGATAAAATGCCAGGGTTTGGTTGTGCTTTAAAAGCTGTTTCATCATCAAACTTTGTTTCTATTCTTTCAGGACCCGAAAAAAGCACAAGATGATGAAATGAGCAATCCCAGATGCCTCAGCAGATTGTACCATTTTCGTATATTTTTGATTCCACTACCCTGTATAGTTAACATGATTCCTACTTGGGCAGACTTAATTCACCATCTTGATGTCATAGGGGTACAGCCATCGTTCCCATGAACAAATGCCATAAAGCATCTGTTCTTCAAATGTAGCCCATGGGTTTTGGACAACCAGCATCAGCCACATTCAGGAAGCTTGCTGAACATACAGATTCATGAGCCAAACACAGAATGACTGAAACAGAATCTTTGCAATTTGGAAACAAGCCCTATATGAATTCAAACGCTAGAGTTCTCTAAACCTCACTCCAAGTTTAGTGAGAAAAAAGTAGTTTTTGCTTTGATTCTATTTCCAAAAGTCTAACAATCAACCTGCCTCAACCTTAAGTAAAGAGCCTTAGGGCTTGCCACCTATTTGCATGCTGGCATTTGCTCTTAACCCCAGTAGTTAGAGTGAAGATAGCATCCACCAACAAGCCAGTGCTGGAGATTATCAGAAATATTTCCAAAGCCACTACTGAAAATTCTACCCAGCACTATGAAATTTGTGTTTTCGTTTTTGTTTTTGTTTTTTTTCAGTCCTCTGAAGGCAATACCAGATGGGAAGTCCCACAGAGTTTTGGAAGTGGCAGCATCTTTTGAAGGGACTAACTCTTGTTTCAGTGTGTGTTATCAGGCAATTATTTTGCACTTTTACTTGTGCTATCACACTTGATCATTATTTCAATCCTTTGTGGTGTTTTATTTCTATTTTTGCAAATGAGAAAAGTGAGCTTGAGGAAGATGGAGTCACTCTGCCAAATGCACAAACTAGCGAATGTCAGGGCAGAGCTCAACTTGAGACTTCTAGACCCAAATCCAAGATGTGTGCTTGTCGGGGAGCAAAATTTGCCACCCCAAAATGTGTCTTTTTTGCATAAGGATTATTTTAGGCTGATTATTTTAGGAAACAGAAGAATCAAGAAGTTGCTGTTGGTGGTGCTTTCCTCCCCCACTAACTGCCAAAGAGAATTTGAGTAGAAGATCTGCTCCAGGGGGGACGCTGTGGCCACAGATAACTACATTATAATGTCAACTGGGGATAGCAGACAGGCAGGAATCTTGCAACGTCTGCTCATTAAATTCCTCTCTGTGACCCATGTTTCTGGATGGCCCAACAAACTTTTTTTTACCAAACATTTACTCTTTTCGATCCTCCTATGAATTGCTTTCTTTCCCTTTGGTGTCCCAGACCTTGACAGCCTTCTCCTGAGTTCAGGATGACATTTATACTTCATATTGCTTGTCTTTGGAATGTCTTGTTGTTTATGTATTTATGTGGATGCTCAGTAGGTATGTGAATAAATTTGATTTTCTCCTTTTACTCTGTCTCATGTCAATTTAATTCGCACGACCATCCCCAAAAAACTGATGGATAGAGAAAAAAATTTTCTTCCCTAACCCTCTCTTTAATGCAGCGGATGGGATGTTACATGTGGGTCATTTCCCAGATGTGGGACTGTCTGCTATGAGTCCCGTGTTAGGAAGTCATGCAGAAGCCAATGATTACATAGAGACTTCTGTAAGCAGTTAGGACTGAAGATGAACTGTTTTGTTCCAGAGCCAGGTGGAGTCAGGCATCTTAGATCCTCCTGATCTGCTTCCTTATGACATCAGTGACACTTCTTTGCTCTCCTCAGTTGATGATACCAAGGTTCCTCAACCTTGTTCATTGTCACTAGCCACAGAAATTCCAAATTATTTGCCATCTGATGATTTAAAAAATCTCACCCCCAAACTTAGACTTAAAAATCTTTTTGGAAAAAAAGCATTTTTGTAATGTAATAAATTGTATTTGTGTATAATTTTACAGTTGCAAATAAATATATAATATTTATTTATTCTAAACAGGATTTTATTCTTTTTTTAATCCAACAGAATTCCTGATTGGCATAGATCATATAGACCTTTAAGAAACAGAGAAATCACAAACATGAAACTTAACATCTCACAGACTTTAAGATATTGGCAACAACCTGTTGCAGTCATCGTGGCTCCCATCTATTTCCATATCGCAGATAAAGAAAGTGAAATTGAACACTGTAAGGGTGATTCTTTCAAGGTCAATGAGGTGACACTAAGATCGAAGATTGTGTCTCCCTGTTTCCAAGCTTTTGCTCTGTGCAATTTCCCCTCCATTCCCTGCCATTTCTGTTATGCGCAGAGTGCTACAACTTGCAAGCCAGTTGTTCAATGATGGAAAGACTATTATTATCTTTTTTAAAAGGTGAAAGGCTCTGGTATTCATCTGAGGGTTTTCATGAGAGAAAGGTGGCATAAAGAGAGTTATTGTAGGGGTCGAAAGCAAAGGGCAGTGTAGACAATCCTCTCTTAGACAGCTGCAGTCTTCAGCTGAGGCAGGACCATCACTGTGAAGTCAGAATTGTTCAGGAGAAATAACAGTAATCAAAACCAACACACACAATCATGGGCAAACACAAACTGATGCTTGGGTTCAAACAGGAGGACAGTGTGCCTGCCTGCCAATCAGGGCTGCAGCTGAATGAACGCTTTTGACACAAAGATGAGTCTCAGAGTTTTTGATGTTCCCTTTCTTGTTTTAAAGAAATGCATACTTTTAGTTCCCAGATTTATTTGTTTGTTTATATTTTTTGTTTCAGTATCAACTGTGTTCTCATTTTAAATTAATATGGGAAAAGACAATCCCAAAATCACATCTGGCAATTTTCAATCTGGGAGACAAGATCTCTATTTGAAACAGGTCTGGTAGTCATTTACTTTCCCACTAAACTGTATACATGGAACGTAAAGTTAATATTTTAAAGTCTGTGTGATGTTAAGTTTCATGTCTGTGATTTCTCTTAGGACTATGATTTTTTATTTTCTAGAAGATCTCTGCAAATCAGGAATTATGTTGGATTAAGAATAAAAACCTGTTTAAAGATTTTGAAATAAAGATAAAAACACTCATGAAAATAAAAAAGATATATACATTAATACACATAAAGCTCTTAAAATATATATTACATGCCTATATGTGCAGTCATTATTTGTGTTGTTGTGATTATGACTACTATCATCTATCGTTCTTATTGTTTTTATGTTCCTCTACCCCGTGTTGTTGCTACTGTAGGCCACATGTTCTTTCTTTCAGTGTTTCTTAAATAAAAATTGTATACATTTAGGTGTACAATGTGATTTTTTTACAAGTTTTTATTTAAATTCCAGTTAGTTAACATACAGTGTAATATTATTTTCAGGAGTAGAATTTAGGGATTCACCACTTAAATACAACACCCAGTGCTCATCATGACAAGGACACACCTTAATGCTCTTCACCCATCTAGCCCATCCCTCACCCATGTCCCCTCCAGTAACCCTTCTGTTTGTTCCCCAAAAAGTTAAAAATAGAACTACCCTAGGATCCAGCAATTGCACCACTAGGTATTTACCCAACATGATGTTTTGATATGCATATAAAAAATCACAAGTGATTACTACAGTCAAACTCATTAACATATCCATCTGCTCACATAGTTACTATGTATGTGTGTGGTGAGGGCACCTGAAATCTACTCTTAGCAAATTTTCTAGTATACAATATAGTATTATTAACTATAGTCATCAAGCTGTGTATTATCAGCTCTCTAGATGTGTTTATCCAGATATATTTTTAGTTCTGTTAAAAAAATATTTCCAACCCATAAATGATTTTAATGCAACCCTTGTTTCAATAAGAATTACTCTTGCATTAGGGGTTTTGTAACTTATTAGGGACATTTACCAGTATTAACCTTTATTGATCCCCTCCAAGAAAGCTTGAAACCATCACTGCGTTATCTGTGAGGAAATCGACATGCACAGGTCAGGTGAATTGTACAAGGTCTCCAGATGGTATATACCAGAGTCAGATGGGAACGTAAGTCTCTATTAACTCTGGTGCTGTCCTCACCATGCTAGACAGCCTCAAAACCTTAGCTCTAAAAGCACTCGAGTGATAGTGTTTCTGCTTTGCCAGTTAAAGATAATTCGTTTGGACAGAGATGCACAAGTAGCTCTTTTTCCCTCCGACACATTCTAATATTGAATCTTTGTCCTCATCTAGTATACCCCTCTCATTTCTGTGCTTCCTATCAAAAAATTGAAAGGATTATTTTGTGACCTCTTTTGTTATTTGCACAGGTTATATCACACATTTCATTCTTTATATTCTGAGTTTTAATTCATGTTTCAGTCTGCTTCATAACCTATATGATTTTCTATTTGAAAGCCCAACAAAATCAATATAGTAGTGCAATGTTTTCAAAGGGAAATGAAATTAATTCATTCACTCATTCAACAGCTATGTCCCAATTTTATGTGCTGCAGTGAGGAAGAGGTATGTGGCTGTCAGGGTTTCCTTTCAAGAATCTCTCCATCTATCACGGGAGGTGAGGTGCATGTTCCACGGAAGGGACACCATTCAGGTGCCATGAGATTTCAGCAGGAGCAATTACTCTCAGCCAAGAGGACTGGGCACCTGGGTTGGTCAAGCCAAGAGTGGGAGCCATACGGACATGTGGGCATAGGGTGATCAGTTCCAGACAGAGGACACAGGATAGAAAAGACAAGGAGAGAACTGAACATGAACAGGATGCAACAAAAGCTCTTTAATGGGACCCATAGGACTTGGGAGGCAGGAGTAAAACATATGTTTGAAAAAGTAAGAATGGGCCTGAATTTTAGAGGAATTGAATGCCTGCCTAAGGCATGCATATTTTGTCAGCGATAAGGAACTAGTGGGGGTCTTTGAGAAGGATGCAATAATCATCAAGGATCTCAAGAATAAACACCCAACTTTACAGAATTGTTTATCATCAGAGAAGGTTTGGGGTGCATGAATGAGACTCCAAATCCAGAGTTCATTCTGGAGAAACAATAGTATATTCTAATAAACACTTTCCTTTAAATGATACAATAAGGATATGTGATAATTTTCAATTCTCTGTATGCACATAGACATGAGCCAACAATACTTGCTTGAGAAAAAGGTGTTTCAACAAAAGCTCTTTTTGAATCTAAAACGTATTTTGTACGCGTGTTATTAGAAGACCTATTTCTTTGTGCTATATGTATTGTCTTCCTGCCTTACCTCAGTTAGAGGAGGAAGCGCATCATATTAGTCTTTGTTGCCCCAGCACTAACCCGGTGTTGGCATGTGGTACGTGCTCATTAAACATTGAACATCTGTCACTACAATTCTGCTCTTTTAAAGCTGTGTGATGCCCCCAAATAAGAAGAATTTCTGAATAACCCACGTGTGTTTAGAGTAAATTAAGAGCTTCGATAATGTATATAATCTATCAGATTTTAAAAGTATATAATAAAATGGGTAAAAAAGACAGTATACTATTTTTTATAGAGATGAGTTCAAATTTATTGGGTATTTATATGATTTTTTCTAAATTTCTTTTGAATACCATTTTATTTCACTTTTTTATCACTTTGGAGTTTTGAACGGTGCTGCATGTACGTTCTACCATGGATTTTTTAGAGACTTTTTTTTCTTTTTAAGGCAATTTAAGGTTCATGGAGAAATTGAGGGAAAGGTACAGACATTTCTCATATACTTCTGTAGTATAAGCCCTGACACTTTTGGTGTGTGTGTGTGTGTGTGTGTGTGTGTGTGTGTGTGTGTGTATCTTGGTTTTAGTTTTGGTAAGGCAAGTGCCTGACTTAAGCATTGATTGTCTAGGCATCCACTTCAAAGACACCTGTCTCCAATAAACCCATCACCAGCCATGTGACCAGATAAAGAGCCAGGCTGCCTCCCCAACTGAGGCTCTTTTGTTTTAGAGATCTTTTTTTTTAAATGTTTTATTTATTTATTCATGAGAGTCAGAGAAAGAGAGAGAGAGAGAGAGAGAGGCAGAGGGAGAAGCGGGCTCGGGACTCAATCCCAGGACCCTGGGATCATGACCTGAGCCGAAGGCAGACGCTTAACCATCTGAGCCACCCAGGCGCCCTGTTTTAGAGATCTTGATTGATTTTAGTTACTGACTGGACCATTGCTTTTTCTCTCCCTATGCTTTAAATTCCCACTCTTATATTTTAAATTAATCCATAAAGAGTGAGCCCACGAAAACTTAGCCCCTCAACCCTCAACCCCAATAGAAAGAAACAGAATGTGCTCTCAGTCTCCCTCTACCTCCAAACTTGCCTTGTGGTCCCAGGTGTGCTGTGTAATTTCCAACCCTTTTATTTATTTTTTTTATTATGTTATGTTAGTCACCATGCATTACATCATTTGTTTTTGATATAGTGTTTCATGATTCATTGTTTCCATATAACACCCAGTGCTCCATTCAGCATGTGCCCTCTTTAATACCCATCACCAAGCTAACCCATCCCCCCACCCCCCTCCCCTCTAGAACCCTCAGTTTGTTTTTCAGAGTTCATAGTCTCTCATGATTCATCTCCCCCTCCGATTTCCCCCAGAAAAGACCCGGAATAGCCAGAGGAATGTTGAAAAAGAAAAGCAAAGCTGGTGGCATCACAATTCCGCACTTCAAGCTCTATTACAAAGCTGTCATCATCAAGACAGTATGGTACTGGCACAAAAACAGACACATAGATCAATGGAACAGAATCGAGAGCCCAGAAATGGACCCTCAACTCTATGGCCAACTAATCTTCGACAAAGCAGGAAAGAATGTCCAATGGAAAAAAAGACAGTCTCTTCAACAAACGGAGTTGGGAAAATTGGACAGCCACATGCAGAAGAATGAAACTGGACCATTTCCTTACACCACACACAAAAATAGACTCCAAATGGATGAAAGACCTAAATGTGAGACAGGAGTCCATCCAAATCCTAAAGGAGAACACAGGCAGCAACCTCTTGGACCTCAGCCACAGCAACTGCTTCCTAGAAACATCGCCAAAGGCAAGGGAAGCCAGGGCAAAAATGAACTATTGGGATTTCATCAAGATAAAGAGCTTTTGCACAGCAAAAGAAACAGTCCACAAAACCAAAAGACAACCGACAGAATGGGAGAAGATATTTTCAAATGACATATCAGATAAAGGGCTAGTATCCAAAATCTATAAAGAATTTATCAACCTCAACACCCAAAGAACAAATAATCCAATCAAGAAGTGGGCAGAAGACATGAACAGACATTTTTCCAAAGAAGACATGCAAATGGCCAACAGACACATGAAAAAGTGCTCCACATCGCTCCACATCAGGGAAATCCAAATCAAAACCTCAATGAGATACCACCTTACACCAGTCAGAATGGCTAAAATTAACAAGTCAGGAAATGACAGATGTTGGCGGGGATGTGGTGAAAGGGGAACCCTCCTACACTGTTGGTGGGAATGCAAGCTGGTGCAGCCCCTCTGGAAAACAGTACGGACATTCCTCAAACAGTTGAAAATAGAGCTACCATATGACCCAGCAATTGCACTCCTGGGTATTTACCCCAAAGATACAAATGTAGTGATCCAAAGGGGTACATGCATCCTGATGTTTATAGCAGCAATGTCCACAATAGCCAAACTATGGAAAGAGCCAAGATGTCCATCAACAGACGAATGGATAAAGAAGAAGTGGTGTATGTATATATATATATATATATATATGCAATGGAATATTATGCAGCCATCAAAGGAATGAAATCTTGCCATTTACAATGACGTGGTTAGAACTGGGGGGTATTATGCTGAGCGAAATAAGTCAATCAGAGAAAGACATATATCATATAACCTCACTGATATGATATTCCTGATATGAGGAATTCTTAATCTCAGGAAACAAACTGAGGGTTGCTGAGTGGTGGGGGGTGGGAGGGATGGGGTAGCTGGGTGGTAGGAAGGGAAAAATGAAAGGGGGGATATCCAAACATTTCAGTAATAAATTCTGGTGTTTTCAAAGTTTCCTGATGGTTACTGCTGAAGTGCATCTTGCAATCATATTAAGAACCACAAGGTCCAGCCCAGCCACAGCGTTGTTTATTGATAGATTGAGACCCCCACAAAACAACACCCTGCCCACACATACCTAATCTCCACCAGAGTGGTACATCTGTTACCATAAATGAACCTACACTGATACATAATCACCCAAAGTCCATCATTTACAGTAGAGTTCATGGTTGCTGTTGTACATTCCATGGGTTTGGATTCCTGTGTAATGGCCTATATACATGATTATAATGCCATGCAGAGTATTTTTCCCCTGCTCCAAAACTCCTCTGTGTTCTGCCTACTCATCCCTCCTCCAGAAACTTTGGCTGATCTTCTTACTGTCTCCATAGTTTTCCTTTGTTTATATGATTGCAGTTTCCATGAGTCATCTACTAATGATGGAGTTAAGGGCAGAATATAGTTGTTCTGTTCTGCATTTTCTAATTTCTTTATATGATTGTCACTATAACACTTTCATATTAAGAAAAGTAAATGTTACCACAAAAAAATGCTGTGATGTTTTCTGAAAGCTTATGTAGATTTTAATGAATAACAAATATTTGAATAGGGAAAGAAAAACATTAAAACAAAGAGGAGAAGATGAGTTCCTTCCTTTTTTTAAAATTTTTTTATTGTTATGTTAATCACCATATATTACATCATTAGTTTTTGATGTAGTGTTTTATGATTCATTGTATGTGCATAACACCCAGTGCTCCATGCAGAATGTGCCCTCTTTAATACCCATCACCAGGCTAACCCATTCCCCTACCCTCCTCCCCTCTAGAACCCTCAGTTTGTTTTTCAGAGTCCATCCTCTCTCATGGTCCGTCTCCCCCTCTGACTTACTCCCCTTCATTCTTCCCCTCCTGCTATCTTCTTCTTTTTCTTTTTTCTTAACATATGTTGCATTATTTGTTTCAGAAGTACAGATCTGTGATTCAACAGTCTTGCACAATTCACAGCGCTCCCCATAGAACATACCCTACCCAATGTCATCACCCAGCCACCCCACCCCATCCCTCCCACCCCCCACCACTCCAGCAACCCTCAGTTTGTTTCCTGAGATTAAGAATTCCTCATATCAGTGAGGTCATATGATACATGTCTTTCTCTGATTGACTTATTTCACTCAGCATAACACCCACCAGTTCCATCCATGTCGTTGCAAATGGCAAGATCTCATTCCTTTTGATGGCTGCATAATATTCCATTGTGTATATATACCACTTCTTCTTTATCCATTCATCTGTCGATGGACATCTTGGCTCTTTCCACAGTTTGGCTATTGTGGACATTGCTGCTATAAACATTGGGGTGCACATACCCCTTCGGATCCCGACATTTGTATCTTTGTGGTAAATACCCAGTAGTGCAATTGCTGGATCGTATGGTAGCTCTATTTTCAACTGTTTGAGGAACGTCCGTACTGTTTTCCAGAGTGGCTGCACCAGCTTGCATTCTCACCAACAGTGTAGGAGGGTTCCCCTTTTTCCGCATCCCCGCAAACATCTGTCATTTCCTGACTTGTTAATTTTGGCCATTCTGACTGGTGTGAGGTGGTATCTCATTGAGGTTTTGATTTGGATTTCCCTGATGCCGAGCGATGTTGAGCACTTTTTCATGTGTCTGTTGGCCATTTGGATGTCTTCTTTGGAGAAATGTCTGTTCGTGTCTGCTGCCCATTTCTTGATTGCATTATTTGTTCTTTGGGTGTTGAGTTTGATAAATTCTTTATAGATTTTGGATACTAGCCCTTTATCTGATATGTCATTTGCAAATATTTTCTCCCATTCTGTCCGTTGTCTTTTGGTTTTGTGGACTGTTTCTTTTGCTGTGCAAAAGGTCTTTATCTTGATGAAATCCCAATAGTTCATTTTTGCCCTGGCTTCCCGTGCCTTTGGCGATGTTTCTAGGAAGCAGTTGCTGTGGCTGAGGTCCAAGAGGTTGCTCCTGTGTTGTCCGTTAGGATTTTGATGGACTCCGGTCTCACGTTTAGGGCTTTCAACCATTTGGAGTCTATTTTTGTGTGTGGTGTAAGGAAATGGTCCAGTTTCATTCTTCTGCATGTGGCTGTCCAATTTTCCCAACACCATTTGTTGAAGAGACTGTCTTTTTGCCATTGGACATTCTTTCCTGCTTTGTCAAAGAAAAGTTGACCATAGAGTTGAGGGTCCATTTCTGGGCTCCCGATTCTGTTCCATTGATCTATGTGTCTGTTTTTGTGCCAGTACCATACTGTCTTGATGATGACAGCTTTGTAATAGAGCTGGAAATCCGGGATTGTGATGCCGCAAGCTTCGCTTTTCTTTTTCAATATTCCTCTGGCTATTCGGGGTCTCTTCTGGTTCCATACAAATTTTAGGATTATTTGTTCCATTTCTTTGAAAAAGGTGGATGGTATTTTGATGGGGATTGCATTGAATGTGCAGATTGCTCTAGGTAGCACTAACATCTTCACAATGTTTGTTCTTCCAATCCGTGAGCATGGAAACTTTTTCCATTTCTTTGTGTTTTCTCCAATTTCTTTCATAAATATTTTATAGTTTTCTGAGTACAGATCCTTTGCCTCTTTGGTTAAATTTATTCCTAGGTATCTTATGGTTTGGGGTGCAGTTGTAAATGGGATCGACTCCTTGATTTGTCTCTCTTCTGTCTTGTTGTTGGTGTATAGGAATGCCACTGATTTCTGTGCATTGATTTTATATCCTGCTACTTTACTGAATTCCTGTATGAGTTCTAGCAGTTTTGGGGTGGAGTCTTTTGCGTTTTCCACATACAATATCCTATCATCTGCAAAGAGTGAGATTTTGACTTCCTCTTTGCCAATTTGGATGTCTTTGATTTCTTTTTGTTGTCTGATTGCTGTGGCTAGGACTTCTAATACTATGTTGAATAGCAGTGGTGATAGTGGACATCCCTGCCGTGTTCCTGACCTTAGGGGAAAAGCCCTCAGCTTTTCCCCATTGAGAATGATATTCGCTGTAGGTTTTTCATAGATGGCTTTTAGCATATTGAGGTAGGTACCCTCTATCCCTATACTCTGAAGAGTTTTGATCAAGAAAGGATGCTGTACTTTGTCAAATGCTTTTTCTGCATCTATTGAGAGGATCATGATTCCTGTTCTTTCTTTTGTTAATGTATTGTATCATGTTGATTGATTGTTGGGTGTTGAACTAACCTTGCAGCCCAGGGATAAATTCCACTTGGTCGTGGTGAATAATCCTTTTAATGTACTGTTGGATCCTATTGGCTAGTATTTTGGTGAGAATTTTTGCATCCATGTTCATCAAGGATATTGGTCTGTAATTCTCCTTTTTGATGGGGTTTTTTTCTGGTTTTGGGAACAAGGTAATGCTGGCCTCATAAAATGAGTTTGGAAGTTTTCCTTCCATTTCTATTTTTTGGAACAGTTTCAGGAGAATAGGTATTAATTCTTCTTTAAATGTCTGATAGAATTCTCCTGGGAAGCCATCTGGCCCTGGGCTTTTGTTTCTTGGGAGATTTTTGATGTCTGCTTCAATTTCCTTAGTGGCTATAGGTCTGTTCATGTTTTCTATTTCTTCCTGGTTCAATTTTGGTAGTTGATACATCTCTAGGAATGCACCCATTTCTTCCAGGTTATCTAATTTGCTGGCATAGAGTTGCTCATAATATGTTCTTATAATTGTTTGTATTTCTTTGGTGTTGATTGTGATCTCTCCTCTTTCATTCATGATTTTGTTGATTTGGGTGACTTCTCTTTTCTTTTTGATAAGTCTGGCCAGGGGTTTATCAATCTTGTTAATTCTTTCAAAGAACCAGCTCCTAGTTTTGTTGATCTGTTCTACTGTTCTTTTGGTTTCTAGTTCATTGATTTCTGCTCTGATCTTTATTATTTTTCTTCTCCTGCTGGGTTTAGGCTTTATTTGCTGTTTTTTCTCCAGCTCCTTTAGGTGTAGGGTTAGTTTGTGTATTTGAGACCTTTCTTGATTCTTGAGAAAGGCTTGTATTGCTATATACTTTCCTCTCGGGACTGCCTTTGCTGTATCCCAAAGATTTTGGACAGTTGTGTTTTCATTTTCATTGGTTTCCATGAATTTTTTTAATTTTCTTTAATTTCCTGGTTGACCCATTTTTTCTTTAGTAGGATGCTCTTTAGCCTCTATGTATTTGAGTTCTTTCCGACTTTCCTCTTGTGATTGAGTTCTAGTTTCAAAGCATTGTGGTCTGAAAATATGCAGGGAATAATCCCAATCTTTTGGTACCAGTTGAGATTTGATTTGTGACCTAGGATGTGATCAATTCTGGAGAATGTTCCATGGGCACTAGAGAAGAATGTGTATTCTGTTGCTTTGGGATGGAATGTTCTGAATATGTCTGTGAAGTCCATTTGGTCCAGGGTGTCATTTAAAGTCTTTATTTCCTTGTTGATCTTTTGCTTAGATGATCTGTCCATTTCAATCAGGGGGGTGTTAAAGTCCCCCACTATTATTGTATTGTTGTCAATGTGTTTCTTTGTTTTTGTTATTAATTGCCTTATATAATTGGCTGCTCCCATGTAAGGGGCATAGATATTTACAATTGTTAGATCTTCTTGTTGGATAGACCCTTTCAGTAGGATATAGTGTCCTTCCTCATCTCTTATTACAGTCTTTGTTTTAAAATCTAATTTGTCTGATATAAGGATTGTCACCCCAGCTTTCTTTTGGTGTCCATTAGCATGGTAAATGATTTTCCACCCCCTCACTTTCAATCTGGAGGTGTCTTTGGGTCTAAAATGAGTCTCTTGCAGACAGCATATTGATGTGTCTTGTTTTTTAATCCAATCTGATAGCCTTTGTCTTTTGATTGGGGCATTTAGCCCATTTACATTCAGGGTAACTATTGAAAGGTATGAATTTAGTGCCATTGTATTGCCTGTAAGGTGACTGTTACTGTATATTGTCCATATTCCTTTCTGATCTATGCTGCTTTTAGGCTCTCTCTTTGCTTAGAGGACCCCTTTCAAGATTTCTTGGAGGGCTGGTTTCGTGTTTGCAAATTCCTTTAGCTTTTGTTTGTCCTGGAAGCTTTTTATCTCTCCTTCTATTTTCAATGACAGCCTAGCTGGATATAGTATTCTTGGCTGCATATTTTTCTCGTTTAGTGCTCTGAAGATATCTTGCCAGTCCTTTCTCGCCTGCCAGGTCTCTGTGGATAGGTCTGTTGCCAATCTAATATTTCTACCTTTGTAGGTTACATATCTCTTCTCCTGAGCTGCTTTCAGGATTTTCTCTTTGTCTCTGAGACTCGTAAGTTTTACTATTAGATGTCGGGGTGTTGACCTATTATTATTGATTTTAAGAGGGTTTCTCTGTGCCTCCTGGATTTTGATGCCTGTTTCCTTCCTCACATTAGGGAAGTTCTCTGCTATTATTTGCTCCAATATACCTTCTGCCCCTCTCTCTCTTTCTTCTTCTTCTGGGATCCCAATTATTCTAATGTTGTTTCGTCTTATCGTATCACTTATCTCTCGAATTCTGCCCTCCTGATCCTGTAGTTGTTTCTCTCTCTTTTTCTCAGCCTCTTTATTTTCCATCATTTGGTCTTCTATATCACTGATTCTCTCTTCTGCCTCATTTATCCTAGCATTTAGTGCCCCCATTTTTGATTGCACCTCATCAATAGTCTTTTTGATTTCAACTTGGTTAGATTTTAGTTCTTTTATTTCTCCAGAAAGGGTTTCTCTAATAACTTCCACGCTTTTTTCAAGCCCAGCTAGTATCTTTAAAGTCATGATTCTGAACTCTAGGTCTGACATCGTACTAATGTCCGTATTGAGTAGGTCCCTGGCTGGCGGTACTACCTCTTATTCTTTTTGCTGAGGTGATTTTTTTTCTTGTCATTTTGTCCAGAGGAGAATAGATGAATGAGAGAAGAAAATGCTAACAGGTTAACAACGTCCCCAGCATATATACTGTATACAAATCAGAAAAGACCTGAAACCAGAGGAAAAGAAAGGGAAGGAAAGAAAAAAGAAAGAGAAAAAAAAAGATAAAAACAAAAACAGAACAATACAAAAAAAGCAGAATATGATCAAATATGATCAGGCTAGTGCATAGATCAGTGCCACACACTTGATTTTGGGCATATTCTGGTCTGTTAGAAAAAAGTGCCTCCTACAATTTAAAAGGAAGAAAGACATATATGTACAAAATAAGGGTTGATACAATGAAGGGATGGAAGATGACTGTAAAGATGAAAATTATAAAAGATTTTATAAAAGGAATTGAGAAGATAAGTTGTTTGAAAAAAGATAGAAGATTTGAAAAAAAAAGAAAAAAGGGAGAGAATGTGATCAGGCAGGAGACTAGAACAAAGCCATGCACTAGTGATCTAGGGTATATTTTGATCTGTTAGAAGAAACTGTATCTCAAAATTTTAAAGAGATTACAACTTATATATATATATATATATATATGTATATATATATATATATATATATGCCAAAAACAAGGGTAACTACTATGAAGGGATAGAATATGACTCTAAAAATGAAAAATAAAAAATGTTTTTTTTTAAAAAGGGATTGATAAGATGTTGGTTGAAAAAGGGAAAAAGAAAAATTAAAAAAAACAGTTAAAAAAATTAACTTTGATGAACTAATAAATCATGGTAAAAAAAAGCCATGAGTTCTATGTGCAGTATTCTCCTAGCACTGGAGTTCTCCCGTTCTCCTTGATCGGTAAACTTGGTCTTGGCTTGCTGGCTGTTCGTGCTGATCTTCTGGGGGAGGGGTCTGTTGCCGTGGTTTCCAAGTGTCTTTGCCGGAGGCGGAATTGCCCCGCCCTTGTCGGTCCAGGCTAAGCAAGCTGCTCGGGTTTGCTCTTGGGAGCTTTTGTTCCCTGCAAGCTCTCGGTACAGCTTTGGAGGACCAGGGTGAAAATGGTGGCCTCCCAATCTCCGCCCGGAGGAGCTGAGAACTCAGGGCCCCGCTCCTCAGTGCGCCCCCAGAGAAAAGCAGTCACTCCCGTCTTCCCGGTCTCCAGCCACACTCCGTGCTCACCCCGCCTGTGACCGAGTGTTTCTATCTCTGGCACCCGACCCCGTGTGGAGTCTCCAAACCCAGCAGATCCCTGCAGTGCGCTCCCGCGCTGCTCCTCCCGGGGGAGGAAGGGGAGTCTCCCCGGATCTGCCACTTGTTGGGTCCCTGCTGGAGGAGCAGTGGCCCGACTTCCAGTAAGTGGTCGCTTCTCTGTTCAGAGAGTTGTTGCTACTCTCCTCTTTGATCTCCTGTTGAGTTCGTAGGTGTTCAGAATGGTTTGATCCCTATTCAGCTGAATTCCTGAGACCAGACGAAATCTAGGTCTCCTACTCCGCCGCCGTCTTGCTCCGCCCCTGCAAGTTCCTTCCTTTTGACTGTGAATAAAGGTCAATCCAAGGGGTAGATGGGATAGAAGCAGCTTTCTCTATTCAGTGTGGTAAGCAATGAAATGGAGTGAATGTATCCTTTCTGCGGTTTTCAAAACTAGGAGTCAGGAAAGGAAGAAAACAGATTGGAACAAATATAAATTATTCATTGAAGACATAGAGTGAAAGAAAGAGGGTTTTAGAGTCATTGTTTCATGTCCCCCCTCTGTGGAGAAAAGGTAATTCTTGGTATTGACCAGATTCCCCCCTGAGGAGATAATTGAATCATCAGGGCAAGATGGGGAAGTAATGGGGATTCAGATTCAAGGAAGTTTGTTAGAAGTGCTTTAAAACGATAAAATGTTCAATTTAAGGATGGACGTAGCTAACTTGCCGCTCACTTAATTACAAAAATCATGCGATGGGAACTTGGAAGTGGTGAAGGTAGATCTAGGCAAGCAAAGACACTGCCAAGTGAGAATAAAGACATGGAATATGTAATTAAATTGTGGGAGGGTGACAGATGCTATCAGGCTCCCACTTGTGACAAGGTAAACAAAAGAATAATGCAATAATACATATAAAAAAATGTTAAATTGCTTTTTCATCCTCAGCAAATGGAGAGCTATCTGAAACAATAGCTTCTTTTTTTTCACTTTTTGATGTTTCTTGGTTATGTAACTATTTCTTTATTTGGGTTTATAAAGGATTGAGCAGCAGGGTGGTTAAAATTGAACACATTGTAATGTAATTGTTGAAAAATAGAAACAGTTTACAAAGTAAAAGACAATTTAACTGGTAAGAGGGGAAAACATGTTTCTAAACTAATGTTACAAGAAATGAAATTTGATGACTTTCACTCCAGCAATGGGGTTTGCAGATCCAATGAGTGAGCTGTGCTGAAACATTAAAGCTGAAGTCCCACTGATCTTAGGCTCACTTCAGTTGGCTCTTTAAGGGCCTAGAGAAAAAGAAGTGAAGTATGAAGCATGTCTTTGGGCTTTAAGGACAGCATAGAAAATAAAGATTTTTTTTTTTTCCTCCCTAGAAGAGGTTGAAATGAATACACACATTCAAGACACAATTTTCCACTTAGGAGGCAGCATGATGCAGCAGAGAAAGATCAAGATTTTTGGTTCAAATCTTGATTCTGGCACTTACTAGGAGTGTAACTAAAACAAGTTATTTAAACTGTTTCAACAGATTTCCTATTTTGCAAAAGGTGATACAAGAGCCCACTCCAAGGATGTGAGGATTAAATAAGAAAGCCCATTTCTCTAGCATTGTAGAGTTTATTCAATCACCCAGAAGTCATTCAGTACCTACTTACACTGAGGCTTATTATTTCTAGACACTTAGCTAGCTCATCTGTTTCTTTTTTCTCCTCAAGCATGGTTAGTTAGAAAGAAAGAAAGAAAGAAAGAAAGAAAGAAAGAAAGAAAGAAAGAAAGAAAGAAAGAAAGAAAGAAAGAAAGAAAGAAAGAAAGGAAGAAAGAAAGAAAGGAAGAAAGAAAGGAAGAAAAAAAGAAAGAAGGAAAGAATTTTATATATTTAAAAAAGAGAAATATAGCCACTTTTTAAATTTAGCCAATTTTTTATTAATTTGATCATCACTTTGCATTGAGTTCCTATTCAGCAACTATGCACAACTCGAAGGACAGAGAAACTTTCCAACAGAGAAGATAAGCAGGGGTCAAGGACCTCTGGAATTGTATATTCTTTTTTTTAAAAAAATCCCTGATTGTCACACAGGTACACATCGTTCTTGGTCATCCTGTGACATTTCTTTGACTATTTCAAATACTGTTTCAGCTTACACCTCAATCCTGACTAATATTTTTGTATCTCTTAAAGTATATCCTTAATTAAAAGAAAATGACTAGATGTAGAAGTATTGGGAAAATATAGAGAACCTGAAGAAATAAAATTCGGTAGGAACCCGTATTCAGAAATCATCACTCTACATTATTGTATATTTCTGTGTATGTAGCTGTTGTTTCTTATGTATATAATATTTTTTTTTTTTGCAAAATGTAAGCTCATGGGGAATATTTTTTGATCAGTGACTTTTTTCATTTATCAATGTCAATTATATTTTCCTGAACGTGTATTCATTCCCCTACATGATAGTTTTAATGGACACACAGTTCTCCAAATACAAATGAACAGCACCCCTACCCTTGAACTCGACCCTGCCCAGATCGCTATACCTAGCCTTTGTAATTGGCCTCTTCCCTCTGTGAACCTTTGCACCCCCCAATGACCTATTTTTGGTTACGTTGCTTTCTGTTAAGATCTTCTCTCTGTGTTCTTCCTTTGACCTGTCCTCACACTGACCCCACTGCTGCCCCAGCTTGTTATCTATACAGTTCCACTATTGATGTTCCCTACCCCAAGAAAAGATGTCCTGGTTTGCCACATACCTCTCTTTCCCCCTATATGCTAGTTTCTCTGTGAGAGGGCTTAGCAGGTACCAAACACTCAAGATATTTCAATTCTACTGTAGATAGTCTCCCACAGAGGGAGAGATGCCACTTTTAAAGATACAGGGACCTGCTTTATTCTGTCCCTGCAAATAACACCAGTTTCATCTTAGAAAACCATATAAACCTTCCAATAATGACTGCCACCTGAAACATGGCTATCTATGCCAGTGGTTCTCAATGGGAGCTAATTTTGTTCCTTAAAAGACACACAGCAAGGCCTGGAAACATTTTTGTCTCGTATCTTATGAGAAAATGGTTTTGTGGTCAAGTAGGTCTAGAAAATGGTGGGTATTTAAAGGGAGATTTTCAAAGCTGAGAATATACTGATGAGCTTTATGCATAATACAAGAAGTACGTCGTTGTACAACTGCAAAATTATTTGATTATAAAAACAAGTCTTTGAGCAGAAAACCTCTTAACATCTCACAGTGTATTTGGGTTCCCTGAAAATTTTTAAAAATATTGTTATGGCTGGTATTTCACAGCCATTGTAATCAGGTGTAGATTTGAAGCACACACGTAGTTGAGTGACTTGGGTAGATCATATTCCTGAGACTTTTTTCCCCTGTATCTGAAATGGGAATGGTACACAGGATTATCCTGAGAATCCCATGAAAAAAATTAAATATTACATGTAATTAAATAAAATATTAAATATATCTATTTCTTGGCTTATAGGAAACAGGAAATATACATATGTTAATATATCTATATATTTTAATTTGTGGCTAAAGTTTTGGGGACTTTGAAATAGCATTGAAGCAAAGAACTCAGTAATGATTGTATCCTACTTGACAATTACTCTTAACTCCTTCTTTCTGATAAATTTAATGTTAAGAAATATTATAGATTTAGGCTCAAGGGATGACTATTTCCTTTCATTATGTGTACTGGATCTTTTAGAGCAGAGTTCTGGAAACAGATTGTTTTGGGGCAAATGCTTAGGTTGAGAGATCTTATTTATCTCCCTCTGTATTGATGAATGTCATGCACATACCTCAGAGGAATCTTGAGGCTGCCCAATGCTGATATAGGGAAGAGAAAAAGTAAGAGACAATACAGGAAGGTTGATGGAGAAATAAAAAGAAGTGACAATCCTAACCTGA
Source organism: Eumetopias jubatus (assembly GCF_037043125.1). NCBI lineage: Eukaryota > Metazoa > Chordata > Mammalia > Carnivora > Otariidae > Eumetopias > Eumetopias jubatus. The sequence continues at coordinate 194,042,888 of NW_028274808.1, read as the reverse complement.
TCCCCTCTTCCCACTGCTCCAGCCCAAAGAAAAAGTAGTGAAACAGAGGAGGTTGAAAAAGATTTCCATGTTGTCAATGAGTGAGCATATATTATTACACCAACTATCACCTGGAGAATGACTCTAAAAGTTGGATAAGTCCACCTGAAGGCGAGGGAGATTGTGCAAACGAGACCAGCCAAGCAAACAGGACATGAGTGTCCAAGATCCTGGACAGAAGCGTGACAGAGGGGGGTGGGCCCCTTGTTCCACACATTTTTTTTTTTTCTCTAGAGGTATTTACTGTTCCTTGAGCCACAGGACAATACAGCCTCCAGAAAGGGGAGGCTCTGAGTTGTAAGCACGGCAGCCATGAGGCCAGAGAGGCAAAAAGTGGCCTTCTTATCTCTTAAGAGAACAAAGGCTTGAAGAGTCAAGATCCCAGAGCAAAGTGGAGAGGTGAACCCCCATGCTGCATTGTTTATACCCTCAAGACTTTTGCTACTTCCTTAATGACATTGGATAAAAGGCCAAGAAGTGAAATTGGTAGAATTTGACAGTTTAAACACCCATCAGAACTCTCTGTATTCTCATGTGCAGGGGAGGGTGCTCTTACAAACCCCAGGATTTCAGTTAAGGTACACAAAATAGACCAAGCCTCTGCAACACTGAAATTCATCCAAAAAATCATCTCAATGTCAGATTGGGTCAAGATGATCTGCTCTGTAGACTCACACTCTGTCAGAGAACACTGAATCCTCTGTGGGTTAAGACACCATCCTGAGTCTCTAACAGTGCTGCATCTCCAATATCAAGCATTCAGTAAAATCCCCAGGTGTGACAAGAGACGGGACCAAATAGCCAAATCCAAAACCAAAACCAAACAAAAGACAATACAAAAAAGTCATCGTCAATTGAGGCATTGAAGATATTGTACGTAGACTTTAAAATAACTGCCAATAATAGGTTCAAGGAAATACTTTTAAGATGGAGAATTTTATAACATTCTAAGAAAAAGAATAGAATGGCAAAAAAAAAAAAAAAAAGAGAGAGAGAGAGAGAAAGAAAGACCTGGTGGGTTTGCCTGTCTGACATGCAATCCTTTAGTGTTCCTGCTTACCACACGGTGGGAGGAGACACACAACGCAAAGACCACAGGTTAAGTTTCACCTTCAAGTCACAGGGTACCTGCCCAGGTAAGCACGCCCCAATAATGTCCTTTCCATCCACTGCGGGGCAGTGAGGGCTGGAAGAGGCGAGCTTGGGGGTGGTGGTAGAGCAGCGTGCTTCCACACACAACTTCAGTTTCCAAACTTTCATAGTTGTTGCCAAAGTCAAACCCTTTATTTTTATTTTTATCATATTTATCACTATTACTGGCAAGTTTCATCCCTAAACTCAGACCAGCTCTAAATTTGAGTGTATTTGGTAATACAGACCCCTCCATGCCCTTCCTTCCTCTTGATGGCTACACCCCATCCACCATCATTCCTCACCCCCCGGCCCATGCTGTTTGTACTTCCTCCCCCGCGCCACATAAATGCCCTGTAGCTACCTCGTCCAGCACCCTGCACTAATCGTAATACTTGAATCAATAACAGTTATATCGAGTATTTATTGGAGACTGATCATGAGGCAAATGTTGTCAAATTTGTTTGTTTTTTAGTGTAGCAACCCCATTTCCTTCTCACAGCAATCTGATGAACAGATGTGTACTCTGCAGCTTGGGGAGGCTGAGCAACTTTTCTAGGTTCGGGATACTAGGACACTGGAGAGGGAGGGGCTTGAAGGCAGTGTCAGCTTGCGTTTCATCCTCTCCTCTCTCTGAATCATTCTGGCCATCAGAATAAAACAGACAGACAAACAAATGCAGTTTTGAGACTCCTGCCTTGGGGCAGAGAATGGGAAACACTTGAATCCAATATATGGCCTTCAGGTGGCAAAATGTCAGGCTCACAGTAAAAGCAGACTCTATTTCATGTGCAAAGGGAACATTTCTGTGCTTGGAAATGCAAGTGCCCCAGGAGATCAGCCAGGGGGCTGAAAGGCCCCACTGAAGGAAACAGGCTCCACAGGAAATCAGAAGAGAAGTAATGGCTTGCTGAATTAACGTAACACATTCAAATCTGACAAACACACACTGAAACAGTGAAGATAATTCTCTAAAATAGGTAACGTATATGATGCCAAAGAAGATTAAGTGAGTATGGCAGCTTCTATTGCTTAAAACGATTTTTTAAACATTCAGAACAGCATGAAACTAAAAAGAGTAAAAATCACACCAGACATTATTCTAAAACATTATCTCTGTGGGACAGAGAAAATAACATCTCGAAGAGAACTGAGTAAAATGAATTCTCTGACTACATCAATGTGATCCCTGCTGTCTATAGGATATTCTTACGTAGAAATAACTCAGAAATACAGATGTCCACGAAGCTAACATGTAAGACCATTTTGCAGAAAACTGAATGGCGTTTCATTAATTGCCAAAGCTATTTTTAACAGAATTTTATTTTTTTTACTTGAGAAAAATAATTGTAGTGATTGAGTTTTATTTCTCTTAGCATATCCTGTCAACTTTTTTAGTGGGATCTCCAGCCGTGGTGTGGTGTTAGGGGAACACAGTGCTCAGCCTTCAGGTATGAAAACAGAAAGGGCGTTATTCTTTTCACGTAAAGCCCTTAGCAGTCGGGCAGGGCAGGTGTCCTGGCTTTCTTCAATTGCCGTTCCTTTCCGGAACTTTCTTCCTGTAGCCAGAGGCACAAGGATGAGAGACTCAGAGGGTGGTTAGAGAATTTTTCGCTGACCTTGTCCAGTTTTGGTGACTACTCATTGCAGAAATGCTTTGGATTTTTCAGGCTCCCTTCCAATTATGAATTTCCCCATCGTGTGCTTTAATGGAGGTGTCAATGATTTTTGGCCTGACACAGCATCGCAAGAGTGGGAAGCTAACATAAATTGCCCAATAAATATTTATATGCACAGTCACAAACTTTAAAAAAAAAATATCAGAAGCTTACCCATTATTCTATTCATTGCTTCTTTCTAACAATAATATATTTTGGACATGACTCCTTATCAGTCCATATAGACTTCACTTACTATTTTGTACAGCTGAATAATATTCTATACATGGATGCCCTTTCTGTTATTTGATTGGCCTGTTACCAATGACTATTTAGGATCTTTCTAGTACGTGTTACTGCAACAATGCTGTATCTTTTGTGGGGCATGTGGGAATAAAAGTAGCAGAAAATTCTAAAAATTGGACTGTCTGGGGGAAAACTATATGGAGTTTAAATTTTGATAAAATTTAAAAAAAAAAGCTTTTGATAACTTTTCATAGATATTGCCAAAATATAGAATGACCCCAATAGGCACATCTGCTGAAAGTGTAAGAAAATTCCTGGTGCCTTTCATCATCACCAGCATTATGTGTTATTAAAACTATTATCTGTAATAGTCTGTGTATATCATTATTATTTTAGTTTTCCTTACTTTTGTGTTTGTTTAATGAAAGGATTGGAAAAAAATTATGTATGTATACTTTTTTTTTTCTTATTGCCTGGCCTTTATTTTATACATCTTTCTTTTGGGTTATCAATATTTCATTAATTGACATGTAAATTCTTTATTTGGTAAGGAAATCATCCCAACACATGTTCTAGGTGTGGCAAAAACAAATTTTCAAATTGTTTTTTGTCCTTTGATGTTATTTTCATAATTCAATTTTTTTTAATAGATCAACTTATTTAAACAGTTGTAACATTTGCTTTGTGATTTCTGGATTTTATGACTAGTATCTCAGCTTTCTTTTGTATTACAAATTTTCTTCTGTTACTAGTATTTTATTTTATTTAAGATTTATTTATTTATTTGACAGAGAGAGAGCACAAACAGGCGGGAGCAGCAAAGGGAGAGGGAGAAGCAGACTCCCTGCTGAGCAGGGAGCCTGATGTGGGCTCGATACCAGGACCCTGGGAGCACGACCTGAGCTGAAGGCAGACACTAACCGACTGAGCCACCCAGGTGCCCCTGTTACTAGTATTTTAAATGGGAACTCAACCAACTGATTTATTGAATACTCTGTCTTTTCCCTATTTATTAACAATTCTACTTTTGTCTTATAATAAATATGCAGATTTTATGAGTTTATATCTGGGTCCTCTTTTTTTTTTTACATTGAGTTGTTCAATTTGCACTCAAGTACCATTTTATGTACTTATTATATGTTTCACTATGTTTTAGAACTATACTCCAATTAAACTTTTTTTTTCTTTAACACTTTCAATTGTATTGGCTCTATTTCTTCAGAAGTTTGATAGGTTAGCTTATTGTACTGCCTGGGTTTAGTCCTTTTTTTAGACTCTTTTTTTTTTTTAAAGATTTTATTTATTTGACAGAGAAAGAGAGAGAGCACAAGCAGAGGGAGCAGGAGAAGGAGAAGAAGCAGGCTTCCTGCTGAGCAGGAAGCCCAACACAGGGCTCGATCCCAGGACACTGGGATTATGCTCTGAGCTGAAGGTAGACGCTTAACCATGTGAGCCACCCAGGTGCCCTTAGACTCTTGTTTTTTAAAGAACTTTCCAATTTATTCAATGGTAGTAGGTCTGCTTAGATTTTCTTTTTCCTTATATGAATCTTATAATTTATATTTTTTAGGAAAATTATCTCTTTACTCATGTTTTCTCCTTAATTCGCATAGATGTGATTAAACTAGCCATATACTTTCTTCTATAGCTGTGTTTATGTCTCTATTTTTGTTTCTAATATTGCATATTCATAAACTATTATCTTAATTAGCTTACTCTATGTGTCCCCCAAGGAAGCACGCTACCAGATACTCCCCCGACTGCCATATGCTAGATATTCATTTCTTTAGCTAATGATTTTATCTGACCTCTGTAGCCTGCCTTGCTGTCTGCTTTATCAGCCAGAAATACTAAAGAATGATCACCTTTTGAGACCAGCTCTAAACCAATGACTGAGAGTAATTGGTGTACAAATACTCCAGCTCCTTTGTGTCTCTCAGACACATGGGGCAGCAACTCAGAGATGTGTGTACTACCCCAGTTTCCAAAGCTGGAGAAGCCAGGGAGGCTCCAGGTGCCCACTTAGTGGTTCCTTTTCCTCCTTTGGTTCACTATCCCACTTTGCTACTAGGGTTTTCCTTACCTCGCAACTAAACTAATAACATTTGTTTCTTTGTCTCAGGGTTTGTTAGACTCTTTATTAACAGTAGTCAATGCTGTCAGCAAGGAGATTTTAGGGGCACAAACAGCATCCAATAAAGACATTACCCTTATTATTATGTCTTCAAGTCCTCTGATTTCTTTAAGATTTTATCATATATGTTTATACTCAATACATTTATTGTTTCATGTTTTTGAACTTTATATAAATGAAATTATACGTTATATATTCTATTGTATGCAGCTTCGTTGTTTTTCTTCAGATTTTTTTTTTTTTAAGATTTTATTTATTTATTTGAGAGAGAGAGAATGAGAGATAGAGAGCACGAGAGGGGGGAGGGTCAGAGGGAGAAGCAGACTCCCTGCTGAGCAGGGAGCCCGATGCGGGACTCAATCCCGGGACTCCAGGATCATGACCTCAGATTTTGTTTATTTATTTGTCAGAAAGAGAGAGAGGGAAAGAGCACAAGCAGAGAGAGCGGCAGGCAGAGGGAGATGCAGGCTCCCTGCTGAGCTAGGAGCCCAATGCGGGATTCGATCCCAGGACCCTGGAACCATGACCTGAGCTGAAGTCAGATGCTTAACCGACAGAGCCACGTAGGTGGCTCCAGCTTCATTGTTGAACATTGTGCTCTTGAGAATTATCAATGCCATTGTGTGTATTATTTTTATTTTCACAGAAAATTACCTTGAATGAATATACCACAATGTATTTTTCCATTGATGGGCCTGTGGGTTGTTTCTATTTTATTGATTAATTTATTTTGTACCATTATTAACCGCCTTGTTAGAAATATCTCATAAGTGTTTCGATAAGTTTCCAATAAATGTTTTATCATACTTACACCTAAGTGTTTACCTAGTGTATTAAACCAGTCAGTTAATGCTAGTTTATGAGGCAGTAATAAATAACACCCAAACCTCAACAGCTTACATCAAAAAGTCTCTGGATTCCCTTTAGTTCTAACACTATATGTCCATCCCAGGTTGGCTGGGACTGTTCCAAATCGGCTTTATTCCAGGACCTAGACAGATAGAGTAGCACCTGGTTAAAAACATTGCCACTCTCCTAGCAGAGGAAAAAAAACAAAAAACAAAAACAACAAAAACTACAAAAACAAAAACCCATGTGCTGGTATTTAAAGCTTCTATTTGGAAATGACACATGGCCATTCAGCTCATATTCTTTTGGTCAAAGTTAATCAGTTGGTGAAACCTGCGATCAAAATGTCGAAAAGTAACACCCTTCCTGAGGGGCATTTTAATTCTCATTTTTTTCTGATTAATAAAGGACTGAAGAATGTTCCAAGTGTTTATTACACTTTTAGTTTCCTTTTTCATGATAACCTTGTATAGTGCTTTGCTCATTTTTCTCTTTGATTCTGTTGTTGTTTTACTATTATTATTTTAAAAATTTTATTTAAATTCAAGTTAGTTAACATATAGTATAGTATTGCCTTCGGGAGTAGAATTTAGTGATTCATCACTTACATATAACACCCAGTGCTCATCCCAACAAGTGCCCTCTTTAATGCCCATCATCCATTTAGCCCATTCCCCTACTCACCTCCCCTCCAACAATGCTGTTTGTTCTCTTAACTAAAGAGTCTCTTATGGTTTGCCTCCCTCTCTGTTTTTATCTTTTTATTTTTCCTTCCCTTCCCCTATGTTCATCTGTTTTGTTTCTTAAATTCTATTAATATTATTGATTTATAGAATTGACAATTATTTTTCTCAACTGAAAGTTTTATGTGGTACAATTTTTTCTCCAAGAGTGTAGTTTATATTTTCTTTTGTTAATAGTATTGCTAGATACTATAAACAGTAATTCTTTATTTCATGTGGTTTAATTCATCAAAAGTTTCCAGTACTTGTGCTTCATGTATTTTGCTTAAAAAAGCATTACCTTCCTCCAAAATTGATAGTATGATGGGCTGGTTATATACCCTGATAGATCATCCCACCACAAAGCAACTCATACCTGCGTCAAACATACACAGCAATGCATTGCTCAATTCAATTCTGGGCCAGCTGCAAGATGGGTGAGCTAAGGCCAGGACTCCTTTCTTAAGCTAGTGGAGATGAGCACCCAGCATGTTCCCTGTGTTAAAAGTGGGGAGAGTGGAAGTGAGAAGGCAGTGTAACTTTCCATGGTGTGGGCAACGGATGAGACCCAGATCTTCACAGCACAGCACATGGTCACAGATTGGTTGAACCTCTTGACACCAACAGAGCAAACCAAAACTCTAAAGGAAAGCATTCTAGATTTCAGCATACAAGATTTCCACTGATTAAAACCAAGTAAATATGAGTTTACCATGAAAGATCATCCAAGTTCACAATATGATTCAGCTTTTAATTCATGAATAAGAGATAGTAAAATAATAAGCAACAGATATAGTTTCCTTGGGACTTTAGCCATTAGAGTTGACAGATTTAAGATAGAGAATGATCAGGCATGAAGTATTAAGTAAATAAAATACCTAGCTAAATTGTTAGAGGATAGAGCTGGGCTGTAAGTTGCATTATCATGCACTTAAAAATTATTAAATGGGTTCTCATTTTTCAGGCATGTAGTTAGAAAAATAATAAACTGGTGGAAGCAAGACTTTACCAACTCACAAGGTCGATCTTAGGCACTCATTAACTTAATATAAGAATGGATGGACTTCTCTGAGAAGGTTGTATGTAGCTGGGACTGGAGCAATGTCCTAAGTTAGGCAGTTCCAAATCATGACCTGTTGAAGTATTTGAGTATGACCCTTTCTTGCTTTACACATAAACAGAAACAAATGAACATGTCAAGGCAAGGTAATTGTACACATTTAATAGAAAAGTGCGTTGAAATCAATCATTTTCTTCAATGTGACAGTGTATTCTAATAGTCTGGCATCAAATTTCCTGCTTGCTCACATTTTTTTTTTCTTTTGACTGATTTTAAGCTTTGAGACTGAAATATTGTGATAATAAAGGAGACATTTGCTAATCTTTAGAACATTATCTCTGCTAGAAATGATGCTGATATGACATCCTGCTGGGTTGGGACAAGGGAAGGCCTAAGAGATGAGGGACTAAGAAGTCTGAGATTTCAAAGGAAGCTTCCACAGTCCTGTCTTCATGAGGAATTGCAAGATTCCTTGGAAGATACGGTAGAATATAATTAGGGGATGATAGTACTAAAGAGCAACCCTTGTCTCTCGGTGAAATGGATCCCTAAAGTGGCCAGAGACCTCAGTACCTCTTGGAATGAGTCAAGATACTTGACTTCTGTGAATTGCATTCAATTGTAAAGGGAGCAGGGTTTTTATTTGTTTGTTTGTTGTATATTTTTTAAATAATAAGATCCACAAGCTCCTCCTATCTATATTTTTAAAGAATATTTTATTTGACAATTTATTTCCTTCACAACCCAGAAGCCATCAGGTAGTCACTGGGACACTATTAAGAAGTTATAAGGTTAGGTGAATGGGAAAACAGTCCCAGGGAGGCCAGTGATGGAGTTGAGAGGCTAGCAAAATTGAGTGAAGGCTCCTCCTGCTAGCTTTCCTTGGAACGACAGCTGTGAGAGCCAAGGATAGAGTGAGGGGGGGCGGTCGGAGGCAGGGACAGAGTTGGAGGGAGACTGAAAGAGAAAGTGGTGAAGATTAGGTTAAAATGTGACCAGATTCAGTGTTCCAACTGAAACCAGAACACAGAGGTGCACTTACTCTGGTTCAGTCACTGAGAAAGCGTGACATACCTACAGAGCTGTGGAATAACAAACGGATGGAATCAGAAAGCAACTCTGCCACACACAGGCCGTGAAAACTTGGGAAATCAGGCACCTTCTGCCAAAAAGGAATGAAGGTTACTAGTGTTGGTAAAGAGATGCCCTTGGAAACCAGATCACTAGTGTTCAAACCCTGGCTTCATATTTTCACCAGATTCTTATATGTAAACCAGGAATAACAATAGTACCTACCTCACTGGGTTGTAGGACAGATAAATCAATCCATTAAAAGTTTTAAATGGTGCCTAGAATATAGTAAACATTCAATAAATATTAACTATATTATTTGCTTTAGATTCTCAAAGATTAAATTTCTTATGAATAGCAATGATTGCTTTGCCCAACTTAAAAGGTAGGTCATAAAATCAAATGATATGATGGATATGAAAGAGCTTTGCAGACTCTGAGAATTATAATTTACTGGGATGCAAACACTTTTGTTTATTCAGCAAAATCGATTCTGTACTAATAAATAGTAAAGTAGGGACTGGGATCCAGGTACTACCAGTTTCTTTGTCCCCCCCTTAAATAAATTAAATTCTATTTCAGTAAAGATAAACACCCTGTACTTAAAATTCTCAATCCCAATTGTGTGAAATTGGTCCAACAATGTTTCCACTGTTAACACTGTTTCCAGAGTTAAAGCTACCTGGAAAATCCTGCAGGATCTTTGGGAAGCTCTGCTTATGAATAGGAGAAAATTTTGACGACAATTCTCTCTGTGAAAACATCAAGTTGCTCCTTAAAGTATCTTGGTCACAGTTTATTGTGAGGGGAAGACACTTGTTGGAACTCATGATAATTGCTAACATGAAGCAGGTACATATCCTGTGACTGACAGGTTCTGTGCTCATCATTTCATATTTTTAAGCTCATCTCTTTCTCACAAACCCATATAAAATATACTCAGTGCACAGATGAGGAAACAGTGCGTGAATCTTTAAGTAATTGGCCTCAAATCATAGACTTCTGGGGCAGGGACTGAAGACAATTTCTCTGGATCAAACAGAATTTCATGATGCCTCCAGCATCGATGTTTCCTATGACCTCCTTGTCTCAATTTTTCTAGTCCTTTGTTCTTAGAAACAGAATGGAGCATTTAATTATCTGTGCCCTAGTTATCTTCTCTGTACTAGAAATCATAATAGTACCAAGCTGAATTGTTTGTTTCAAAAAAATTAAATTAATATATGTGAAGTAATTTGAAGGAAGCAAGGCATTCAGTAAATTCTCACTATGCTTTTTTCTTCTTTTTATTTTGAAACAAACTTGCCATTCTATGAAATTTGCAAGAACAGAGCAAAAACTTTTGTTCTCTGAACTATTTGTAAACATGCTGCTGATATGCCCCATCATCCTCACTTTGTTGTATATTTCTGGCAAGCTGACAGAGGATTCTGTTACCTTTGACACATTACTGATTGGACACATTACCACCATCTCATCCTCAGACCCCTTCAGGATTTGCCAATTAGCCCATCCTTTCTAGCAATAGGAGGCAGACCAGGTTCATTCATTGCCTTTAATGGTTATTTCTCTTTAAGTTTCCTTCAACTGAAACAATTTCTCACCTTTTCTTGGCTTTAATGACCTCCGGACTTCTAAGGACTAGAGATCAGTTTTGTGAGGTTTTCTTGTTACTGTTTGTTTTTTAGAGTAACTCCTACTTCGGTTTACCTGCATCTTTAACAGGAGTATTATGAGTTATTGCCACGTTCTCATTGCTATCTGTTAGGTGGTGCATAATTTCTATTTGACCCGTTACTGGGGATGTTAACTTTGACTGTTTGATTAATGTGGTCTCTGACTAGCTTCTCCGCTGGAAAGTTACTGTTTTATTTCCTTTGAATTGATAAGTATTTTGTGAGGAGGTGCTTCGAGGCAATGTAAATAGTGCATCCTCAATTTATTCATTTATTTATTACATTATGGACAAATGAATCAGTTCTACTTTATTTAATTGATTATCATCTGTACTAATGGATGATGTTCAAAGTTTCCCAGATTTGGTGAGTGGGAGTCTCTTTAAGCTGTAGTCTGTGTCCTTTTGGCATGGACCCTTATCATTTATTTGAGTAAATTCTTATGTTTTGACACAACTAGATATTCCGACTCTTCTTATGCTTTCTCTGACTCAGCCCTATAATCAGCCATTTTTCTAAGAGGCCTTGATTTCCTTCAGGGGAGGATTGTGTCTGGAAATGAAGCGCTGGACACAAGATGTGCTCATTGCTATGAGGTTGTTGCTGTTCTCAAGCCCTCTGGGTGGACAGATCTAGGGGATATATGCACCTATGTATGTGTCTATATATATATATTTAATTTTGTATTTGTTCATAAATTCATCCATTTATATCTATTTACCTTAAAAGATCACACCAGCACCACCAATTCCATTCCAACACCTCAGAATTCATACCCATGTACTTTCTCTGTATGTAACAATTTTCTCCAGTGGTAAGGAAACTGAATCCCACTTTTTAATTATACTTACTTATCTAATTAATTTCCCCAAACCCCTCTCCCTTACAGTTACCCGTTGCAAACACTCTCTTTACCCAGAATATTCTTCAACACTTTACAGAGGGAAGTTCCTTAATGATGCCTTCCTCATCATCCCATCTGGGGCTCCAACATTTTAAGTCACCCATCCTCCCAATATGCAAATACCCTTTTCACCTTTCTGGAATTTTCACACCCTAATCTGGTCATGTCATGATCATTATGGCACCCTCACCTTCCAAGGACATGCTATTTACTCCACTTGGACCTGAAACCTTAATGCCACTTGTTGGCTTCTCCCCACGCACCGCGGGCAGCAAGCCCATTGTGCTTGGTCTCTGACACTCCTCGTTGGGCCATCATTGCTACTCCGCGGATGTTCAAGCCCTGACAGAGAGCTCTGGCCCTCATTCCCTCCCCTGCCACTGCCATGCACACAGATGCCTACTTGCGTGGCCATATCTAATTGAACTGAAATGATCAGGAAAAAAGCAAAAAAAAAAAAAAAAAAGCACAAAACAAAACAAAAAACAAGGGCAAGGAGAAAGAGCAATGGGATGAGAAAGTGGAGAAAAAGAAGGAAGAACTACATCTTAGTTTTAAATTTGTGTTATTATTATTAACCTAATGTTCTCTTTTCTGATATAAAAATCCAATCTTAGAAAACAATCTGTTATTTGTCATTATGTCTCAGTGTGAACTTAATTAAGTCGCAGAGTTTATCTCATTTTCTGCTCAAAACAACATTGTGAGGTAGGTTTTATTTGAAAAATGTTGAAACGGATGTTAAAAAAGCCCAAGTATTTTTCCCAGTGTCATGTGGCTACTAAGCCGTCCTGTGATACTGGGAGCCTTCAGTCTCACTGAGACAATGAAAGACAGCCTCCCCGCAAAAAAGCAAGCAAACAAACAAAAAACAAAAACAAACCCTGGCACCAGTCTGTAAGGGACAGGGACAGAGGCAAGGAACGGTCCTGTTACTCAAATAGGAATGTTCCCCGTCACTGAAAGCATAACTGGAACCAGCATTTGCTTCCGAAAGAGTGAGAAACGGACCCCACTCCTTTTAATGTCCTGGTTCTTTGAAGAGAGGAAACATGCTTCCTTCCACCTCCCTGAGTTCAAAACCATGACTGAGAAGAAGAGCTGAGGGGTGCATAAACCGTAACTTGGGAAACTGCATTTCAGAGAAGTCTCTACAGCCTTGTGATTCTGTGATCTTGGGAGAACGGGCAACCGTGACTGGAATCTTGGGAATAGGAAGATAGAAACGCGTATAAAGCCAAGAAGGTATTCAAGAAACTATAACTTTAATTATTATTGTAAATTATGTAAATGAACACTCTTTAAACTGGGATGTACTGTCATAATAGATCCATGTCCTATAGGCTAGCAAGTTGATTAAGCACATGGACTTGGGAGTTAGGATTGAATACAAACCTAGGTTTCATGATGTAATATCTTCATGATCTTGGGCTCATTTTAGAACCGATCCAAGCCCCATTCTTTCATGTAGAAATTGGAGTTAATAGTCATTCTTAAATCATAGGGTCTGCAGAAGAGTAAAATGTGCTTGATACATTATGAGCACATGGACTATAAGAAATAATACCACTTATTATTTTTATTATATTTTAAGTAAAATCTGTCACCTTTAATCTATTTTTTTTTTTGAATTAGAAAATCTACTGATTCTCTGATTCCACAGTGACCAGGTTCAAAAATCCTGGAAAGTCATCACTTTGTGTCTGTCCATGACTGTGAATCTTCATAAACCCACATAAAGCCACACCATGTTTGAAGTTCTCGATTATAAAGAAAAATAATGATAAAGGCTGAAAACAGACACAGGGATCAACTTGGACTATATCAAAAGCCCCTTGGTGCTTCCCCCAGAGCAACTGACTGTTCTCTGAGTTATCCTTCACTCTACAACCCTCTACCCTTGAAGCAAAACAATCCATAAACACATAAACAAAGAGGTTAGGACCATGCCTAAGAGATTCAATGCTTCATTTTTCTCAAACCCTACATAAAGGGTATGGATTTTGCTAAAAAGATTGTGCGTGGACTGTTAAAGTATCCTGTAAGCTTTGGATTAGAAAAGAAGCATGCTCTGAGGGAAGGAAAGAAAGAGAGAGAGAGAGAGAGAGTGAGAACTTGAATCCTATGAGCTAAGTTTTTGGAAACCACACCAAAGCTATATCAAACAGAGTGCATTCTTGACGACTATAGCACAGCATTTTAAAGTGAACATTCAGATGGAATTTAAACTCATACTTTCAAGAGCTCTTACTCTGCTTTTAGAAAAACAAATCATATATTTATTGATTTGCCATGTACTTTCAATAAACAACTAACATTTATTGAAAGTCTGCTACATCTTTAGGAGCCTGAGTGGGTGGTGACAATATTAAACAAATACTGTATGATATCATTCATATGTGAAATCTGTAAAAGTCAAACTCATAGAAACAGAGACAAAAATGGTTCTCAGGGGCTGGGGTGTGGGGGAATAGGAGATGTTTAAGGGTATACACTAGCAATCAGTAGCAAGTCCTAGAGATCTAATGCACAGTAGAGTGAATATAGAAACAATATTGTATTATAATCATCAAACTTGCTGAGAGACAGGATCATAATTATTCAAACAAAAAAATAAATGATGATTATGTGATGTGATAAAGGTGCTATCATTACAATGGCAATCATATTACAATATATAAATATAGCAAATCAACATGTTGTACATCTTAAATTGACACAGTGTTATATGTCAGATATACCTCAGAAAAAAATTCTGAGAGTCAGACCTGAAGGATGGAGCAGGGAGAAATAAATATATAAGAAATGATGACAATGACAAAATCACATTAATAAATACTATAATTTGAAGGAGGTACTATACTAGTCTTAGTACTCAAAACTATGATAGGAATTGGTGTTCTTGATCTCATTAAGCCTTCACCTGTCATCTTTCTGGCTCAATATTTGGCACTGCCATCCACTTAGTTATTCAAACAAAAAACCTGGGCATCATTCTTACCCCTTCTTTTCGGTGATCCCAAACCATTAATCATCAAGTCCTACTAAAAATAACTCTTAAATATCTTTCTTGTTAATAAAATTCTCTCCATCTTCATTGTCACTGTCTTAGTTATAGCTGCCACTAACCCTCACAATAACATAATCACTGATTTCTGGTTTACATGGTCTCATTTCTTTGCCTCTCCCCCGTCCACACCTTTGTCATGGTCTTATGATGAGCTGAATTTATTTCTTCCCCCCTTGACATTGTGTTTGTCCATGGAACTTGCTTTCACTTATGCAATATGGAAGGAAGTATCCTTAAGAGACCACTGTTCAATGTAACTTTCTGTGATGATAGAAATATTCATTATCTGTGCTGTCAAATACAGTATTAGTGACATATGATAACTGAACACTTTAAATGTGTGTGTTACAGATAAAGAATTATATTTTTTAAATCTTACATCATTCTAATTAGTTAAAACAAATTTAACTGGCCACAGGTGGTGAGCGGCTACTATATTAGATGGTACAACCTTGGGAAATCTCATGAATTTCTGTTTGCTCTGTAGCATTTCTGCTGTCTCAATGACGTGAACATGCTCAGCTTGCCTGCTGGTCTAAAGAGAATGAGAGACACAGGTAGCAGTGTAACTCCTGCTGAGCCCAGCCTAGATCAGCTGTCCTCCATCAGACCTTAAGCTACGTTAAAGAGAATGTATTGTTATTTTAAGCCAGTAAGCTTGGGGTGATTTTTTATGCAGCAAATCTAACTGACACACTTGACCTAGCTCGTTGCTTACTCTTCCCCTCTTCCACACACTGGAACCAATGTGGGTTTTGTTTTGTCTTTTAATTGCAGATCTAGTCTTACCACTCTACTACTGAATATCCTTCAAGGGCTTCCCACCACCCTCATAATAGTATGCAAACTTCTTAAGGTTCTTTATTATCCTTTCTCTATTTCCTTCAGCAGTCACATACTTAACACTTCATCTTAAAAGGGACCCTAATCCCTATTACTTTCTATACCTTAATTTTAGCCCACTTAACTCTCAGCTTGAATCTATTTTTTTTCATATTTTTTAATTTAAATTCAATTAATTAACATATAGTATTAGTTTCAGAGATAGAGTTCAGTGATTCATCATAACCATATATGCATGGTTATATGCATATAACACTCAGTGCTCATTATATCACATGCCCTCCTTAATGCCCATCACCCAGTACCCCATCCCCCCACCCCTCC
This sequence comes from Eumetopias jubatus, assembly GCF_037043125.1. Lineage (NCBI taxonomy): Eukaryota > Metazoa > Chordata > Mammalia > Carnivora > Otariidae > Eumetopias > Eumetopias jubatus. Next base: position 194,027,161 of record NW_028274808.1, on the reverse strand, counting down.
CCTCCAGTAACCCTCAGTTTGTTTCCTATAGTTAAATCTTTTATGGTTTGTCTCCCTCTCTGATTTCATCTTGTTTTATTTTTCCCTCCCTTCCCCTATGATCCTCTGTTTTGTTTCTTAAATTCCACATATGAGGGAAATCATATGATAGTTGTCTTTCTCTGATTGACTTATTGAATCTGTTTATCTTTAGAAAACTTTGACTCCACCACCCACCTTTGGGAATGCAGCTTCCCCTCCTTCTGCTCCTAGGGCACCATGGGTTCACCCTTTCAGAAACATTCATTGTCTGCATTATAATATATGCATTTTACTTGTTTCTCTTTTCCAATATGTAATTAATTTCTGGGGGTGGGCAGGAGAACTGTGATGGTAGTAATTCCTATTCTAGAAGAGTGTGTAGGACATAGCAAGTGCATAATAAATTAATTTTGAATAAAATAACTACCATGTGCGTATTAGAAGAATGGCTAAAATCCTAGTAATTGAAACTTTGAATTTAATATCCCTCCTAAATTGCAGTTGCCTCAATCATGCCAGATTCAAGGGCAAGTTTGCAAGAAGACACACAGAGTTTTAAAACATCATGTAATGTTATACAAATGCAGGGCTACATTTATTATTAGACTTGCATGACACACACTGTGTCTTACATAGACTAACTCAATGGGGGTGGAAGGCATTTGAGTTTGGGAATCAGAGTGACTGGAGTTGGCTCTGTCACTCACTAATTATGTGGTCTTGGCTACATTTTAAAATTAATTTGAACCCTGGTTTCTTCATCTGAAATGTGGACTTATAATTTCTCCCTCAGAGCATCAGTGTGAGGAAAAATAGAAAATGCACAATAAATTCCTTGGCTAAATTCATGACAAATAGCAGGTGATCAAGATATGTGTGTTTGCTGACGTTTTCTTCTTGGCAGTGGTAAAGAAACTTGGGGTTTCTGTCTATCTTATTTGTGTGCTCTCTTCCCTGAAATCACCAGTTGCTTGCTTCTGCTCAAATTTGTATTTTCACTCAGAGCCAATGTTAAATATTTGGCCACAAATATTTGCACCTGCTAATAAATTAAATACCATTTTTGGAAGGATGCAAAGTTCTCTGCAAAATGTCCCACCTGTTTTGCCTTCAGGGATTTTCAATCCCTCCTCCCCCAGTCACTCCCTTAATGGTGACATTCCGCTCACTCCTCTCTTCTGCCCACAGAAGGATTCTCAAGTAGAATGTATGGTTTGGGCCTTCCGTGTAAACAGAATTCGAGTCCTATAATATAAAGATTGTTGTTTTTACTGTTTTCAGTTATAGGATGTTTGGTGTTAATATTCTTTAAATAAGCATAAGATTTGAAGTCAAAACACCTGGGCATGATTTCTGGCTCTGCTACATATATCCATTGGGTCAATTTTTAATGCTCAACATCTGAGCTTCTGTTTTCCCATCTGCTACAATGAGAATAATAATGCCTAACTCACAGGTTGTTCTGATAACTAAATGAGAGGACATTCATGAAGACACCTTATATGTTTGACCATAAATATGAGTGAAGTCTTAATTATACTGTGTTTACTGTGGACAGTGCACTGCATACTAACTGCAGATCTAATTCCATCCTGCACTCCATGAAAACACCTGAGCCTTGACATTTTGGAAAGATGTGAATCACCATTGGTCCCCATTACACATGTTCCATGAATCTAGAAGTCTGGCTTAAATCTCACAACCTCTAGGGAGATGGACAGCACCCAAGAAATGACCAGAGGTGAAAATGTCATCCCCCCTCATCTCCTACTCTAATGTGGATTACATAACCACGTGTTTATGCATTTACAAGTATTGATTCAAATACATGCAACAAATGTCCACACCTTCTTTCCCACTTATGCATGATACATCCAGACTCTGTTGCTTCTTTGAACAATGTGCTTGAAAGTACATGGACAGCTTTGGGGGTGCTTCTAAATTTTAATCCTCTCCAGCATCACGTAGCAGACATCTCACTGAAAGTGAGATTCTCCGGCTCCTGCATTATGCTCGCCTCCACTCAGGATCCCTTGCCCTCTATCTATTCTCCACTGTACCTGAGGTGCCCTGGGGCCTCACATATAATGATGTCCATGCTCCTTTTCCAATTTTTAATCTTGTCTCGTTTCCTGTTTGACACAGGCTCCTCGGTGACAAAATTGGAAAGAATTTGGCAAGAAAGAATATTGGGGTAGATGTTTTGCATTTAAATTTATACTAGCTTTTCATTGTGCAAATTATTTCACTAGTAAGGAAAATGGAACGAAAAATGCAAACAACTGGGTCTGGCCTTGATTCTTTCCTTAAGTAGCTGTTGGGCCTTACATAAGCCATGCCAGCTCACTACCTGTTCATAACAAAGCTTACTAGATCACTCTCACCCACTTCTTCCAGGTTCAACTATGATTAATTGGCTATAGAAACAGGTGCTTTGTAATAGAGATTTAAAAAAAATACATGCTTAATAGATGAAATATCTTTTATAACAAACTTTACACTTATTAATTTATATAAAATTCTTAACAACTAGCTAATTAATTACAAAATATAATTAATTTAGATGTTTAATAAGAAAGCAAATATAAAGCCCTGTTATGAAAGCTTACTTTTCCCTCAATACCTCCTTCCTCCCCACCTCCATTCCTTCTCTCTTCTTCAAATACTTTAGCAAACAGATTTGTGTTACAAGGCAGGTGAATTTATTCGTTCGGGGATTAAAAGTAAGTCACCAAGAAGAAATAAACTATTTGGGTATACCACACATTTGATTTTAATAGATACTCAAACAGTTGGACAGAGAGTGAGTGAGATTCACTTTGGAGGGAAAACTGCCCCTGTTCTCCTATAAGCCATAATGCCTCTTTGGCAGGTAGCTTACATCCCGGCTGTCCACACTGAGCACTACCTCATCTACCCTTCCACTGAAACCAAGCAGCGTTCAGCCAGCAGTATTCCACCATTTGCAAACTATGACCCAGTAAGTGTTAGGGAAGAGTTGGGTGTTCTAATTTTGAGGACAGAATGTGGGTATTTCATGACACCATCTTGCAACAGCACTTTTAAGACCGCCTGATGCTCATGTGGAAGACCAGCTTGTTCATTAGGATCCCATCTGTCTGTGTCTGTAAGATCCTCTTTTGTTGTCTCTCCCAAGACACTCATGCATTGTAGCCAACCAGCTATCTAGCAGATGACCTTTTACTACCCCGTGTCCACTTCTCCTGTTTCAGACTCAGAGAGAAGCGGCAGGAGCCTGATCCTATAATATTTTCTCTACTCTGCAGTCCAGAGCCACGTCACCTTAGAGGGAGAGTTTGCCTTTGGAAACCAATACTGGAATGTCGTTGGAAGAAGATTATTTTTAAACCATGGAATGATTCTCAGCTGAAGGATACTTTATGAAGCAAATAGCATCCTTGATAGAGTTCACTGTCCACAACCATGTGAGTCAAGCAATTTTATCACCCAACATGAACATCAAATTTGCTATGCCATATTTTTTTGTTGATTTTGTTCCTTCTGCTCAATATGACCTCCTTCCCTTCTTCTAACACTTTTATTCTGAAACAATATGTTTTATCTTTATGTCCCAATAGACTAAGTTCCATAAGGAGCAGGAAAACAAATTTCAATCCCTTATTGTACTCCCAGTTTCTAACATGTTGCTTGGTGCATCCCAAAGTCTCAATGAACAGAAGATACACTGAAATTAACAGAAGTGAAGATGCACTTAATTTGCTCACACAATAACCTCTCCTTTCAGACTCTGAAAACTGTAGCCCCATCTGAAGGCTGTAGCCCCATCATATCCATGACACATATTCTAGACCTAGCATAATGCCTGTCCCAAATAGGGTTTCAATGCATATTTTATGAATGAATGAATGTATGTATGCATACAGGAAGAAAATCTGTATTTACTTTGAAAGTTAAAAATGCACAAAAAGTGGAAGCTTATAAGTAACAGCTAATCCACGGGTCATTTCTTCCAGTGTCATTTGAGTTCTAATAAAGATGAGCTTTGGGACATCAGTCAAAAGACCTAGTAAGTGTAATTTTCGCAGGCAGACTTCTATTAAGCAGCTCATTCTGCTCCCCTTGACAGCCACCCCCTGTGAAGAGAATACTCTATACTTGTTAAAGATAATATTTCCTTGAAACATGCAATCTCTGACCTTCTCATAAAGGAAAAATTTTGTCTTTTCTAGGATAAATATTTGACAGCGTGTTTGGATTACAAATGAAGCTTGAAAAACCCTGAACAAAAATTTTACTGAGGACAGCAGGTCATTTTCCTAGTCAAGGAGTGAATTGAGTCTATCATTTTCCTTAAATATTTCCCTCAATGAGAAAATATAAGCTTTGCTGGGTAAATTTCACCCTGAAAAATAGTAAAGGATATTTTGGAGTTATTTGAGGAAGATCTGGGTCATTCATGTCTATCCACTTTATTATCCACTTCTATTTTAATATATAATATGCTGTGTTCTTCCTCATACCTAAAATATAAACTCCTACCAGCTCAGCAAATGCATGTGCTGACTTTAAAATGTATGTATACACTGTATATACGTCTATAAACATACACACGCATACATATGATTAAGATTATACGTTGGTACCAAATACCATAGGATGTATGCAAACTTGCAGTGAACTTGTTGCTATCCTAGTTTCAGTGAGTTACTGAGGTACCAGAAATTGAAATTAAAGTGAATTTAGGTGAAGCAAGTTACTTTTAGAATAGCTAAATGAAATTAAAATTGTCAACTCACTCTGTTATCAAAGTAATTGTTTGGTTTAATGACAGTTCTTATGCACCTCTACTTCAATTAACATAAAAAATAACAAGTGTGTCTCTCCTAGTGCAGAAGGGGGAATTCCTATGTGATTAATTTTCATATTCCAACCATATAGAGCAAAGCCAACAAAAATGATACATTATATAGATGGCCAAACAATATTTGCTTACTAATTAAAGCTAGTGTTAATAAGAAATAGCCATATTGAATAGATACATTTTTGTTGGAATCTCATCATGGAGGGCCTTGCATATCATATTAATACATTGAGGGTTAATTCCTTAGACAGTGGGAATGCACTGGAGTGACATAAGAGAGCTACGCTTTAGGAAGGTATGAAAAAAAATAAGGTCTTTAAAAAGGTAAAAGTAATGGGAAAAAAAGAGTAAGATAGGTAGAGCTGTTATTTCTAATCCATATACCTGTTAGTAGAGGTCATTAGGCTAAATATCTGCAAATGAAAATTGTGTATGGTATATATTCAACCGTATGAATTCCTTTCTTCCTAAGTTTACTGATACATAACATAGCAAATGATAATCTCTCTGCTCCCTACAACAGAGCAGCTCTGAGGTCAAGGTGGTAACACCTGTGAAAGCTCTCTATAAGCAGAAAGACTGTATGATGTAAGACATTATTAACATAGTTTGAATATCTCTATTCTTACAGATTTATACAATCTACATGAAGAGTTTAAACATTTTGCAGATGTAATACATATCACAAGATCAATTTTCTGTAGATAGATTTATTCTGTAAAAATGACATATGCTATTGTGACTATTTAGACAATGGGGTCAGCTGCTACCAGAAATGGACACGCAATCAGGGGGAAAAATCACCCTAGGAAATCAAAATCAACCTATGATAAATAAGACTAGTCAAGAACTATAGTAACTACTATAATCAACAAAATATATACCAACTTGAATGAAAGGTCTTAACAAATCAAAATTTCAGTCAAGGCAGGCAAGTATATCCTACAGAAAGGTAAAACTTCACTTTAACTAAATGAAAATAAAATGTTACCTATTTAATGGATCAAACTGGAAACTATTTGTACAAGGTCATGCCATTATTGAGGGTAAAATAGTTAGATTATTAGAAATGGGCTTCATTTTCCTTGGCTTGTAGAAGAGGTGGTCTCATTTCAGATTGCCTGTCTGGTCTCTCAAGCAAAATTAACTCCAGGCCATTGAAGGACAGACACTCAATCCATACAACCTTAAAGAAAGTTCCTTAAATACATCTTTAATTTATACATCTGTAAAATTGAGATACACAATTCTTAATCAATTTCACAGAATTGCTCCTGTAAATATACAAAGATACAATGGACCATGAAGAACTAATTATCTGAAATTCCCAACCCAATGGGCAAAGTGTTAATGCACTCAGTAAATGCTATTGTCGTGTTTGTTGTTATTATTATCATTATTTTATTCCATGTACATCCTATTGTGATCCGCCTTCAACCTTCTTTTCTAATTATTTCAACCTGTATATCCAGATGCCAATGAAATGATACTGGACACACTTGATACTTTAGAGGCTCAGGAGCTTCTCTCATTTTATATAGACATATAGACATATAGTCAAATGCTCCAATTCTGTCTTTAAGTCTTCAAATTCTAGGTCTTTTATAAAGACCTTTCATTAACTGCCCCATCTAGAAAGAATTGCTTCCTCAATTAGGCTTTTGTACACCTTTTCTAAGCATCTCTTGACACTCTGTCCTTATATGAAGAGGAAGTTGGTGGTGTTGAAAGTAACACAGACCTGCCTTTGTAACTTGGCTTCGTCACATGCCACTTCTATTTTCCCATCTGTACAAAGGTGACCCGGATATCTACCTCACCGTTATATGGTATCATATATGCGAGGTGCCTGGAACATATTCTCATACAGATTTGGGTAACTCCCCCAGTAAGAAAGGCCAAATATAATATTATTTATTCATGGGTGTTTTCTTATCATATTTTCTAATTGCTCACTCCAATTCTTTCACCCCAAACTAAAAACATTATAAAAATTCTGGTCTACCTTGTCTCTTGGTAGTCCCTACCAGGGAACAAAGTTAGCAAATGAGTTGGATCCGAGACGCCTTCAATGTATTACTCTATACTCTATGTAAAATATAATAATAATTTAGTTACAGCTAATATCTATTTAATATTAATGGTATATAAGACATTCTATTAAGTGCTTTAGATATGTGACATTAATTTTATTAGCCATCTTATGAATGTATCATTCTTTCCATAATTAGCAGATAAGGAAACTGAGACTTGGAAGGATTCATGCCCTTGACCAAGGCTATTCTTATTGCAGATATTTACATTCAGAAAGTCTGATTATGGAAAGAATGCTTTTGACTACTATGATATGGAGAATTCATATGTTATTTTAAAAAAAAAATCTCTTGGTTTTCTGATCTTGGTAACTGAGGGCATTTTCTTTTTCCTCATTGTATACAATCCAAAAATTTCTGATTGGCCACTGGATATCCCTTATTTACCTACCTCCTAAAAAGTGAAGCCAAATCTATAAAATAGGCTCCTTTTCCTAAATAGATGAATTTACTAGTGGTAGGAGTATGTGTAACAATTGGAATGAACCAGTATCATGTGAGTTTGTGTGGTGTGAACCTCTTTAAGAATATAAAAGATTGAGGCAAAGTCTAAATCTTGATAGATATATATGCCTCAAAAGTTACTCTTAATGCCAAAGGCAATTGGAAGCAATATCAGGATTTTAATTTTGAGTGTCACTAAAAGTTAATCATAATTGAACAGTCTAAACATAGTAGAAGTTCCATAATTTTGTTGTATAGATGAATAAAAAATAAATAAGGATTATATCTTCAAACTATTGTTACCCTGTTATGTCATTGTACTAACATTTATTGGAAAGCTGCTATGCCAGGAGTTTTATATATATTATCTTATTTAATTTGCTCACCAACTCTGTGAAATAAGTCATCATTATTTCACTTTATATATAAGGAAACATTCTCATCTGTGGTTAAAAGAACCAACCATCCTTGTTCTGCCATTTTTAATCTACAACTTATTGAAGACTGGCTTTCTTCTGAGAATCTCTGGCATAGTGGAAATCATCCCAGTTATAAAGCTTAAAAAGTGAAAAAAGGCAGGCATTTTTCTTAAAATTGGTTTGACCATCATAGACTCTGCCTCCCCTGGCCAGGTCCTCTATTATTTAAAGAACTAATGAAAATATTTTTATGTAAGTATGACCTAGTAGATTTTAGTCCCAGTTCATTAGGTAGCAATAATCTTCTTATTTACCTTAATGTTAACATATTCCCTCTAGAGCAGGGGCACCTTGAAAAGAAGATTAAATGTTGGCTTCATGAATGAAAAGGAATTGCATTCGGGAAAGGTTCTGTTCTGACTCCATATGCTTGATCCTTAACAGATCTGCTTTGTTAAGGAAGAATAATCACATTGACTGTTGATGCAAAAGCATTAGTCTCAAGATCACATTTTTATGCATTAAGCATCTGGACTATGACAGAGTAAATCTTCAAACAATATTTGTTCCAGCAAATTAGGCAGTGTGGTTACATGAAAAGGGCACTGGACATTGGCCTCCATCCTGGAGTTGCTACGAACTACTTGTGGGAACTTGAGAGAATTATTCCATCCATTAGTTCTCTCATCTGCAAAATGAGGAAGGTGGATTTGGTACTCATTGGGTGTCTTTGTGGCCATGTGACTAATGTTTTATTTAGTGATGATTCTAAAGTAACAACACTACCATCTAGTCATCATTCATAAGATATTGACTATCACTGCATCAGTTATTAAAATTACTATTTTAAACCTAGTAGAATTCTGAAAACCTATTTTTATTTGATAAACAATAACTGCTTTAAAAATATAGTCCTGTATAGTTCATTACTTCTTAGGCATGTCCTTCCTTTGGAGATTTTCTGGGTTTAACCGGGAACATTGATAACAACCTCTGTCAGGGGAGGCCACTGTTTTCTAAATATTTATATCACCAAATGACTTGGATAATGCCTAGCTCATCAGTCACTCTGTTTTATATTTTTAAAATAGTCTTAGTGTAACCAAAACAATCATATTGAGAAATGTGTTTAATAAAAAAAAGAAAGGAAGAAAAGCATTTTAACCTTCTGCACTTGGGAGATACTTGGGAAATACTCTCTCTTCTCTGCTGCCCATTTGAGCTATCTCTTTTAGGATATTCTTTTGGTCTCCATTTTCCTCTGGTATTAACTCTTTTTCAGTGTCTAACCCAATTTTTATGTGGAAATAAATTTTAGACTGACCTCTTTGCTTTGACCAGGTACCCTTTTAGGATGTTGCTTCTGCTAATGGCTTCTAGATGGCAGGTCTCTCATTTGTGGCAAAGGGCACTTTACACTGCTTTGCCAGGTCTCTAGGATCTCAAAGAAAATAAAACAGGCTAATAAAGCTCTAGACTCACTAGGGATGAAGAATGTAGGAGTGAAGAGTGGTAAATTATCAACTGTGGTCAAAGAAAGTCTCTCCAAGGGGGAGAAACTTGAGCTAAGGCCTCAGTGATGAGACGGGTTCACTCTTAGAAAATCTTGGGGCAAAAGACTGCAGGGAAAGGGAAGGGTGAGGATGTAGGTACTGAGGAAGGTATGTGCTTGGAACAAGTGACGAGTAGAAAGAAAGCTAGTGCAGCCAACTACAGCAAGCAAGCCGAGCACAACTTAACAAGGAAATGGTGTAGGCAAAGACCAGCGCATTGAGGCCTGTAAAGGGCCTAGAATGTCTTTCAGTTTATTAGAAGTATCACGGGAAGTTAAGCAATACTGAATCTTAAGACGAAGGCCAAGAATTGAGGATTTCGAGTGACTTTGTATTATCCAGTTTTTAGGGCCACAGGATATATTGCTAGTTGATACCCTGCTCCTGCTATAGAATATACTGCTGTTCAAGGATAAATTCAATTTACTGTTTTCCACCAAAATAGTGAGTACTATCACTTGTATCAACTTGTGTAAATATGATGTTTGACTCTCTGAACTATTTCTTCCTTCTCAACTGTGAGCTCTGGAACCAAAATACAGGGCATGTTCTGGTCAGAACTTGGAAAGCTATGTTACCAGAATTGTCTCGTTATCCCTTGGCACACAAATATGCTGGTTATGAGTTTAAAGCTTGTGAACATGGAAGACATGGGCCCAGAGAGGGAATTGTGGAAAAATTGTGGAATAAATATAACCACAGCCAGAATGTTACCTGAATAGGAATGCACAGGTAGGAATGCATGGGCAATGGGGAATGTTCCATCCACAGGTGTCTTTGACAGGGAGTCTCAGATATTACCATAGAAAATTTGCATCCTTTCTTCATATCAAACTATTCTATTTTCTCTCCTCACAACTTCAAGAGAACATCGACTAGGTTTTCATGATCATAGTTTTGATTAACCATCTGCCCAGACATATATATGTAAGTTCTCTTCCTTACCTGGATATTTCTTAATTCCTTGGGCTTAGCTCACGAGCTCATGTTTGTGGTAAGCTGAATCATAAAGCCCAAGGAGATCCATATTATAATCCCTAGAATGTGTAAATATATTACCTTGAATAGCAAAAGGGACTTTGCCGGTGTTATTAAATTAAGGATCTTGAGATGCAGAGATTATCTATGTGAGTTCATTGTAGACAAAAGGGTACTAATAAGAGGGTGACAAAGGGTCAGAGAATGGAAGCATGGGTCAGTGAATTAGAGAGAGATTTGAAGATGCTATGCTAGCAGCTTTGAATGTAGAGCAAGTGGGTGTGGGCCAAGGGATAAAGGTAGCCTCTAGAAGCTAGGAAAGGCAAGGGAATTAATTCTTCCTAAGAGTCTCTAGAAGGAACTAGTTGGATGACACTTTAACTTTAGCCCCGTGAGGCTGATTTTGATTTTCTGATCCCTGGAATTAGAAGATAATGAATCTGTGTTGTTTAAACCATCAAGTTTGGGTTCATTTGCTACATCAGCAATAGGGAATCAATGTCCTGTCATCCGTCTCCCATTCAAGCTTTTTACTCCATTGCTGCTCCTGTGCTTTTGGAACCACTTATTTGGCAGGTGATCTTGTACCACAGCTACCACATCACTTTTATTTTGTATTCATTTTATCATACTTTATATTAGTTTTAAAGGTTTAATGTATTTTATTTTTTCCAGTTTAGCTTTTTTTAAAAATTTTATTATGTTATGTTAGTCACCATGCAATTAGTCACATCATTAGTTTTTGATGTAGTGTTCCACAATTCCTTGTTTTTGTGTAACACCCAGTGCTCCATGCAGTACGTGCCCTCATTAATACCCATCATTGGGGTAACCCATCCTCCAACCCGCCTCCCCTCTAGAACCCTCAGTTTGTTTCTCAGAGTCCATAGTCTCTCATGGTTCATCTCTCGCTCTGATTCCCCCCCTTCATTTTCCCCTTCCTTCTCCTAATGTCTTCCACGCTATTCCTTATGTTCCACAAATAAGTGAAACCATATGATACTTGACTTTCTCTGCTTGACTTATTTCACTTAGCATAATCTCTTCCAGTCCCATCCATGTGGATGTAAAAGTTGGGTATTCATCCTTTCTGATGGCTGAGTAATATTCCATTGTATATATGGACCACATCTTCTTTATCCATTCATCTGTTGGAAGGCATCTCGGCTCTTTCCACGGTTTGGCTATTGCGGACATTACTGCTATGAACACTGGGGTGCATATGGCCCTTCTTTTCACTACATCTGTGTCTTTGGGGTAAATACCTAGTAGTGCAATTGCTGGGTCATAAGGTAGCTCTATTTTTAATTTTTTGAGGCACCTCCACACTGTTTTCCAAAGTAGCTGTACCAACTTGTATTCCCACCAGCAGTGTAAGAGGGTTCCCCTTTCTCCACAACCTCTCCAACAGTTGTTGTTTCTTGTCTTGTCAATTTTTGCCATTCTAACTGGTGTAAGGTGGTATCTCAATGTGGTTTTGATTTAAATTTCCCTGATGGCTAATGATGATGAACATTTTTTCATGTGTCTGTTAGCCATTTGTATGTCTTCTTTGGAGAAGTGTCTGTTCATGTCTTCTGCCCATTTTTTGACTTGCTTATTTGTTTTTTGGGTGTTGAGTTTGAAAAGTTCTTTATAGATCTTGGAAATCAGTGCTTTGTCTGTAGTGTCATTTGCAAATATCTTCTCCCATTCTGTGGGTTGCCTCTTTGTTTTGTTGACTGTTTTCTTCGCTGTGCAGAAGCTTTTTATCTTGATGAAGTCCCAAAAGTTCATTTTTGCTTTTATTTCACTAGCCTTTGGAGATGTATCTTGAAAGAAGTTGCTGTGGCCGGTGTCAAAGAGGTTACTGCCTATGTTCTCCTCTAGGATTTTGATGGATTCCTGTCTCACACTGAGGTTGACACAGCCTAAGGGATGAGGAACTGGCAAGGGGTTGTATGATTCACTGGCAGTTCTTTGCTCTAGAATAATTGTTCTGGAAACAATGTCAGGAGGAGCTGAGATGGAAGCTCAGAACCATGGAGACATAAAGCTGACTCTCAGTAGTAGATGCAAGTAATGGACCAGTGGCTAAAGAGTCCACTATTCTCTCTGAGGCCAATTCAGTAACAGGAGGTAGGATGCCAGAAATGAGTTGAGCTTCAAGGAAATCAACAGAGAGACAGAAGGAGGATTCAAGAATGTGGGCTGGGAAGCTGGATGGTGGTAGGAGCCTAGAAGGAAGAGATACACAGAGCAAAAGACTGAGGATCAGGCAATAAAAGGAATTCAATCTAGGGAAATGATAGAAGTAGATTCTCTGTGCTAAGACCAAAAATTAAGGCCATTGGTACAGAGATAATTAGCACATCTGTTCTTGTTGCATATATTAAAAACATTTAGGGATGCTGACTCTGAACAGCATATATAGGACAGTATCTGGCCCCTGAAGACCCAAGTTCATTTCACTATTCTCTGCTGTCTTACTGTAGTAACTTAATGTGAACAGATACCCACTGGATCAAATGAAATACACCTTATTCTGGGCTTGTAATGAATAAAGTTTGGAGTTAACGATATTGAGTCATAGTGAATAATCGTATTATTAGCCAATGCCTGCTTATGGCATTAGTAAGCCATGCATAGAACTGCTGACCTCCCAAACAAAAATGAGGTATTAGCCTAAAAGTACAACTGGCATAGGTTGAGCCATAGCTAGAATAATTTAGTGTCTGAACCATAATATCTAGAACAAAGAGTGGAATCTTCCAGTTCAATCCATTTTTAGTGGAAATGAATGGGTTTGTGGTCAATACCAATTAAAAATAAACACCCTACGTAACTTAATCTCTTTCTCAATGGGTCAGACATTCATTTCACGGAGTTGTTAGTGCCAGCAATTCAATTAAAGGAAAGAAAAAAAAAACTATGCATTACAATAAACTTTAGTATTTGAAATAGCTTAATAAAATGAACATAATCTCAAAAGTGTTTTCCCCAACAATGTGCAAGTTTTAATTACTCCATTTTGTATTAAAAGAACTTGTTAAAAATGTCTAATTGCCACTTCCAGCTGAATGATGTCCTGGGATTGCTGGGCCTCGCCTGTCTGTAAAGCACTTTGGGCTTGTATTTATAGATCTTACAGGAAAGAACTGCAGACGATTAAGAGTGGCAATTAGTCCTGAATGCCTAGATGTCAGGAGCAGAGCAGAACTCTAGGGGAGGGTTGCAGCAGCAGAGAGTGGTGATGGGTTAGGTTGCTGCTCTAAAGCAGGAGGCACTGGGTCAGTGCCCCATAAATAATACATCTTGCTTTTATCTTTCAAAAAATCGGGTGTAATTAGCCAAGAGATATGGAAATAATCCTGATTTACACATAAACGAGCAAGAGAAAAGATGGGGTGCTTTTTATAATTATGTTTTCTTTTTTCATGCTTTCATTTCTAGTTTTGTTAACATTAAAAATAGGACAAAGGGTAAATCAAAATAAATCACCCACAATCCCATGACCTTAATAAACCGATATAATTAAGTTTTCTTATTATAAGAATACATACTTACTGCTGATAATCCAGAAAAATTGAAACCAAAAAGAAGTAAACAATAAATTAATGTGTTAAACAGGGATGAAAACTTGTTTGAGGAAGATATTTAGGACTTTGAACTGCTTCTGGATTTTTCATAACCTGCATGAAAACTGTAACATGGATTGAGGCAACCACTGTCCCAAGAAATGCTGGAAGGCACCAGAGTGTGGGGTCAAGGCAAAGGAAATAGCTATTATCTCAGAGGGTGGGCTCCACAAACCCGGCAGGCGTGGCCCTCAGGCAGCAGGCATTCTGAAACCCAAGGACCTGTCCATGGCTCTGATGGACAGAAGTGCAGGAAGCCAGGCCTCTTTAGGGTGGGTATTATGTAAGAAAAATACCTGAGTTCTTGTGGAACTGACCAAGCATGCTGGCTCCTGACCAGCAGGGGAACTAGAGTACAATGCAGGAAACCAAGGACACAGCGTAGCTGTTATACTGAACAAACTCTAGAAGGGAATGGAACAGGTATGAAAGGAGTCTGGGTTTCAGGACTAGCAGTGTTGAGAGATTAATTCTAAGCACCACTGGCTGGGTATTCCATGATGAATGTACTTACTGCATGGCGCAGACCAGCATGGGCAGATCTGAGAGGGCACACTACGTGTTTTTAATGGTTATATGGTTTTTAATGGCTCTCTCTTACCCCCCATCAGAGGTGAACTCCAAAAGGGCAGCTTACTTCCCTGCAGTATCCTTAACCGCTGGAACAATGTCTGGAAATAGTGGCTACTCAATAATTATTTGCTTCATTCATTCATTCATTCATTCATTCATCAAATAATTAATTAATTAGGCTGGTAAATATACATGTGTCACATCGCTAGATACCCAGGGAAGTTTTATGAAACTATGAGAGCCAAGGGTGGAGTGGAGCAACAGGGCCAGCACAGGAGATGAAATGAGATAACCCGGTTTCTCCGATCCATTATTCATTATGGACACATGTGCTAATTTAATTTCCCGCAGCCTCTGCTCTCTCATTCATAGAAAAGACCTACAGCTACAGTCAGGCCGCTCTGATTCTGTGTCTGGTTCTGTCTCTGACACTCTCTGAGGGATAACATGCCTTATGGAACCTCAGTTTCCTCAGACTCTGGTTTGCCCCTGTGTAAAATGTGGACGCTAATCATATGTACCTCAAAGGTTACGAGGATTAAATGAATCGATACATGTTGGGAAATTTTTACAACATGCATTATCTGTTGCATATAGGCACCGAGGAAATTTCAGTTCTTAATTTGATTAATAATTCTATGTAAAATTAATTATATTTTTTAAGAATTTTTTAAAATTTATTTATTTGACAGAGAGAGACACAGCAAGAGAGGGAACACAAGCAGGGGGAGTGGGAGAGGGAGAAGCAGGCTTCCCGCTGAGCAAGGAGCCCGATGTGGGGCTCGATCCCAGGACCCTGAGATCATGACCTGAGCCGAAGGCAGACACTTAATGACTGAGCCACCCAGGCGCCCCAAAATTAATTACATTTTTGATAAAGTAAAAACACTTTATGCAGATAAGCCCCTCTAGAATCCTCTTTAAAGTCCCCCTTTTTGGCACGATCATCTTATTGTTGATTTCCAGACTGAATAGAAGTTTCCATGCAGAGAGCAAGCATGTCTTATCCCTATATTATTTTATCCTCCATTACCAAGAACAATATCTAACACATAGGAGGCACTTAATAAATATTTACTGATGAATTAATAAATGGTAGTGAGAACATTAAAGGTGATAGTGGTTATAAAAATATTCTTTAATGAAGTCCTATAAGAATAGAAGTGTTTTACTATCATTTCTGGGAACATTTTCTTTGTGTTTGAAGTCTTCTAGACTAATAGGATTCTTTTCCTTTCACCACTTTCTTAGCCGTGGTGTCAGTAGTAAGTACATTCACTGTTATTTGGAAATTTATGAAGAACGGATAAATAATGTCTTTACATGGCACAGTGTAAACAATATGCGGTTTTACCCTCAAGATATGCAGTCAATCTAAAACAAACAGGAGGGCAATGAGACAAATAATGAGGAGGCACCATGGTGCAGTGTATTATTGATTCATTTATTTATTCATGTATTCACAGATATTTAGGGATCATACTATTCACCAGGTCATAGGTTATGCATTCTAGCTATAAAGATGGAATAATATTCTCCAAAAGCTTAGAGAAATCATAAAATACTTCAGTGGTATACATAAGCAATTATATTATGAGATAAATGATGTTACAGAGATGGGGAAAAAAGAAAACATGGGTTAGTCTGCCTGAAGGGTGTTAGGAAAGCCTCCATATAGGAAGTGATGCCTAAGTTAAGATTAAGGAATGAGTATGAAATTTCTAGGTTTCCACATTGGGTCAGATATCCCAGCCAGAGTGAACAGCATCTGCAAAAATTACAAATGTGCAAAATCACAGCATCAGTGAGGACCACGCATAGATCAGAATCATTGAAATGTAAGGAAGGAGGTGAGGATGTGTAAGATGAGTGATATCCAGGCAGTAATAGAGAGCTTCTGCAGTGTTTTTAGTTGGAGAGAATTGTGCTTGCTTATTATAAGGGTAAGTATAAGTTTATTTTCATTTTAAAGTTGTAGATAGTTGATTGTACAGGTAATGACACATACAAAGAAAGTAGTGATGAAGATTAGAAATTTCAGAAGATAGAAATCTAATCAAAGTGATGCCAGTGGAGATGGAGAAGAGTGATCAGAAAGCAGAAATTATAAAACTTGGTAGCTAGTTGGAAACAGGAACTAGAGCTGGGAGGATTGTTCTGCGTTATGCATGAGATTATCTCTGGTTAAAGATAATATGGATCTTCCCTAGGAACGGACCTTCTACAAGACTGTCTTAGTACAGATTTCTATGACAAAATACCATAGACTGGGGTTCTTACACAGTAGCCATTTGTTCCTCACAGCTCTGGAGGCTGGGAAGTCTAAGACTAGTGCCTGGCAGATTCATTGCTGGGTGAGGGCCATCGTCTTGGTTTGGTGACAACCACCTTGGTCACTGTGTCCTCAAGTAGTAGAAACACACACACACACACACACACACACACACACACACACACACAGGAAGAGAGACAGAGAAAGACAGAGAGAGAGAGAGAGAGTGTAGTCTCTCTTCTTACAAGGGCACGAATCCCACCATGGGAACCTCACTCTCATGACCTCATCCAAACCTAATCACCTTCCAAAGGCTCCATCTCCAAATACCATAATTTGGGGGATTGAGTTTTTAACACATGGACTTTGGGAAGACTTAAAAATTCAGTCCATAACAGTGACATGGTTTTGCCAATACATGTAATATTTTGTTTAGTTGGTTGGCTTGTCCTTCAAGTTCCTTATGCCCTTTGGGAAAACTCTATCTGGGTAGAGTTGGTAGAAAAAATTAACTGACACCACCCTTCCATTAATGCCTTTCACTGTGGAAGCCAAGGAATTAGGTCCTTCCTCTACCCAACCATCCTCAGAGCGTATTCTTTGAATTGTGAACCTTGAAAAGGGTATTAAGAGAACAGGGGCAGTTATCCAGAAGTAAGTGTCATTGCAGTGGCTATTATGGCCCCAACAGTGCCCATGATATGGCCTTGGCTGTGGTTCTGCTGCTCCAACATGGAGATCCCTTGATCATTGTTCATACTGCCCAAGTCTTGTTCTTCATCCTCCCATCAGTTCTGTGAGCTCACAATATCCCTCCAGTAATTCTTCTACTTGATTAAGATAACTTGAGTTAATTTCTCTCTTAAACCAAATCCCTGGGTTATTTGGTCCTCATTCCTTTCAGATACCTCTGTGCTCCAATTTGCTAAAAACTTTCTCTAATTGATGCCTAGAATTTAATGGCCTTTCTGTCATATAATTATTAGAAAAAAGTGAGAGTTAAACAAAACCAACATAATTTTAACAATTAAATTTAAGAACACCACAGCACTGATTCCAAATCAGTGCATGGTCTTATTCCTGCTGCCTGCCATTAATCTGCTTCTCTATTAAAAAGTTTTATAGGACTTCAGCAGTACCTGAATTCTCCATTTCTGACCTTTATCCTCCTCCTTCGTTTACTATACAGCATGCCTTTCTGGATGACCTCTTTGGATCTTTTCCCATAGCTGTGCTGCCCCTGGTCATGTAATATAAAAAATGAGATCCATAAGACTTTCAGTCTTGGGCAGATGCCCAGTAAAAATAACATATACTTAAGATTGGAACAGTACATAAGTCTATTTTTTCACCCATTCTTGGGCTAGACCAGACCCAGTGAACTAATTTAAAAGCTGATGGCAATAGTGAAATTCGTACAAACGGTCAGTTGGTTCTGAAGAGTGAAGCTCCTTGCTGAGCATGGACCTCATTGACTCATTGGCCCTGAGGTCTCTGGAGGGATATGATATATCCTCCCATAATTATTAAATTTGGTGGCCCAATACTTATTGAAGGCTGATTATGTACCAGGAATTATCCTATGTGTTGGAATTTAGCCATAAGAAATACAGACCAGGTCCCACACTCATAGACCATATACTCTAATAAAGAAGGAAAGAATCAATAATCTTATAAATGAATAATATGATTTAAGTTAGTAGTAAGTGATAGGGAGAAAATAAAACATGGTAATAAAATAAGAGACTTACAAGAGAGCATTATTTTAGATAATGTGTTGAAAGAAGGCTACTCTGAAAGGTGACATGTGAATAAGAATCTGAATGATCAAGAGAAACCCACCATCCTCAAACAGGGAAGTGCATTTCATGTACATCCAGGGACTGTAGAATGGGTAACAGCCTAATATTTTTATTTTTCAAAGATGGAGCTTTTATAGATGAGAATTAAGATTGAGATGGCTCTTAAGAAAAGCAGAAAAAAACAGAACTTTTGGCATGCCCTTCTCCAGAGGGTCAGAGGGTGCTCTCCCATCCAGGCTTCTGCCATGTCCTGGGCAGTTGTATGAGGGATATATGACACTTTTCAATGAATGGGCACAATTCACAGAGTACCAACACAGAAATCCACCACATCTTCAAAAGGAGAGGCAAGAGGGTGTAACTTAACGATTATGTTTCAGAATTCGGATTCTTAGCTTAGGACTTAACTTAGGTATGATTATAGCTGCTATGGAAAATTCCAGAAAGGACCTATGGGACCCATCTACTATGAACTGGCCCCAAAAGCAGAGGCCAAAGATCTGGCTGTACTAAAAATTTTGTTTGTGTGCATATATGTGTGTGAGTGGTGATGAGGTGCTTTTTGGCAACATTTGGCTAGTTCGGCTCTTGGTGTCAGCAGTCTGAGGCTGAGAGAAAGCATCTCAGAATAAATATATATATGGAGTTGCTTCCTAGAAATAACCTAAGGCCTTCAACCATACCCTTCATGTAGAATGTCATCTTCTCCGGAACTGGAGAGTATTATGCTGAGTGAAATAAGCTAATCAGAGAAAGACAATTATCATATAGTTTCACTTATATGTGGAGCATAAGAAACAAGGCAAAGGGCCATTGGGGAAGGGAGCTAAAACTGAATGGGAAGTCATCAGAGAGGGAGAAAAAGCGTGAGAGACTTGTAAGTATAGGAAACAAATGGAGGGTTGCTGGAGGGGAGGTGGGGGGGGTTGGGGTTATTTGGGTGATGGGCATTAAAGAGGGTATGTGACGTGATGAGCACTGGATGTTGTATGCAACTGATAAAACATTGAACACAACATCTGAATATAATGATGTACTATAAGTTGGCTAATTGAATTTATTTATTTATTTATTTATTTTTAAAAAGTTTTTATTTATTTATTTAGGAGAGAGAGAATGAGAGATAGAGAGCACGAGAGGGAGGAGGGTCCGAGGGAGAAGCAGACTCCCCGCCGAGCAGGGAGCCTGATGCGGGACTCGATCCCGGGACTCCAGGACCATGACCCGAGCCGAAGGCAGTCGCCCAACCAACTGAGCCACCCAGGCGCCCTTGTTAATTGAGTTTAAGTCAAAGAAAAAGAATGTCATCCTCTTCCATGATATTCCTTTGCCTTGTGTCCGGCACTGTATTAGATATTCTGTTAGTATTTCCTCTATTTTCTCCTCTAATTATCATAATTACAGGGCAGTTATTAACTTAGATTTTATAAACGAGTAAATTGAGGTGTGAAGTGTTTGTTTTTTCTCTGAATCACACAGCTTGCAAAAGACAAAGCGAGATTTCAGTTCAGATCTAAACTCTAAGGTATATGTTCTTGTCAACATACCCTTAAACATATTTCAAAAGGGAGATTGTTTTTTAGATAAAAGAACAAGATTACACAGGCATTCACGAGGGCATACAGATATAAGCCCTAGTTCTTTATTCATACACGTTTATTTGCATTTTCCAAACGTGGCTAGTTATTTATATTTAAGTTCTCTTGCTGGAAAAAAAAAAATCACATTTTGCCTTTTGTGCCAAGCTGCAGAGTCGGCTCATTTCATTACATTTTTGTCTTCTCAGAAAGACACTATGCAACTGGAATCTCATTTGTATCAATAGTTCGCTGCCAACTGTCGGGGATTGCTGACAGTGGATCAATTTTAATTTACAGCCGATCTTGAAAGGCCATTTAAATGGTGGTAATTAAGAAGCAAAATATGGGACTGGAAATGTAGCAAAATGTGGATAGTTGTAAACTAATGAGGTACTTGAAGCCCTTTTTCTACAAAACCAAGATGTTCGAAGTGAAGCTTCTCTGTGGTATACATCATTA
Source organism: Eumetopias jubatus (assembly GCF_037043125.1). Lineage (NCBI taxonomy): Eukaryota > Metazoa > Chordata > Mammalia > Carnivora > Otariidae > Eumetopias > Eumetopias jubatus. Next base: position 194,006,507 of record NW_028274808.1, on the reverse strand, counting down.
TTTTGGCAGAGTTAAGGAAAATCATTAGGTTTTCAGTGTCAAACTAGATTGTGTCCATCTAAAATGCTATTCATTACTATACTGCACCTCCCTTTTGTAATGCTTGTCGCTCTTATGTCCCCTTTTCAGTTGGTATTCACCATAATCGTATATCCATGGAGTAAGAACCTATGTCCACCATGTTTGCCAATATACTCTCATGTATGTGGAACACATTTGGGCTTATGGTTGGAGCTTAAAACATTTGACTCAATATTGCGTGACAAATAACTATATGAACAAAGCAAGAAGGACCCATTTTTATATGCAAAAGTATCCATCCAATCCAGGATGTATCCCTGAGTCTTTAAGTGGTACAGCAAACGGGTATGTGTGAGAATACTATTTCAGGCTATACATGTTCCAGCATTTCTGTTCCAGGTTTGGAAGCTTGTAGGTTTGTCACTTCTTATTAATTCTGAAACTCGGGGCAACTTTTAGATTCTTTCTCACCTGTGGACATCTTTTCTTCTCATCTATGCCCACACCTACTTTCCTCCCTTCATATTCTTGGGTTTCCAGGCCTCCCGGGCTGTGATGGCCTTCTAGAGAATAAAGAACATCTAATTTCACCCTCTCATAAATACACACACACACACACACACACACACACACACACACACACTATAAGACACTCAGTAAATATTTGTTTTTACTTAATTTCTGCTTTTGTCATGACAGACAGGGAAATGTTCTAGGGCAAGAACCGAAGTCCTCAAATTCCAACTGCATTTCTTCTCCTTTTTCTTATTCTCCTCCCCCTCTCCCTCCTCCCCTTCCTCCTCCTCTTCCTCCTCCTCCTCCTCCTCCTCTTCTTCTTCTTCTTCTCCTTCTTCTCCCCACTATTGCACTTCAGACAATAGATGCAGAAAGCTGTTTTGAAGTCATTCTTGCAGAAGAACATACCAAAGGGTGAGAGGTTGTGGCAGTTTCAAGAGTTTCACTGTTGGAGAGTGTACATGACAACGGGGAATAAAACTGTAATATTCTTGCATGTAATAATATGCATTGTATACACATGTTGGCCACTGAACTAGGTACACTGCTGGAAATTAATTAAAATGTCTTGCATTCTGAAAGCATCAAATGCCTAAAGTAAATATGTTCTTAAATAAGGTCATTCTACCCCACCATTTCACTGCCAGCAAATAATAAGCATAAGCTTTGGGTATCCCAGCTATGTTTATGACAAAATGTCCTTACTCTTAGATTCTTGAGTTAAATATTGCAAGATCCACATTTTGTCTTGCTCTAAAGTCCAGTGTGAGCCCATTTCTTAGATCTGATAATAGGTATAGCTTTTCTAGCTTACTTGGCATGATTTGCATACATTACAGTTAATTTCTCCCACACTTGCTACCTTTGTAAATACATTCACTCATCAAGCACAGCATATAGCCCTGGCATTGACATACCAGGCCAATGATGCTTTAATGGGGAATCAGAAACTTGTCTATCTCCTTGATGCATACCTCTTATCCTTCTACACAGCACTACAATGCTCTCTTCTCCAGCGAACCTTTCCAGATGGGTTTAATCTGATGAGCTGTCTCTTGTTTCTTATTTCATTTATTTACATCTGCCTTACAATCCTTACCCAATTCTGTTATTTGCACACAAAGTTATTCTAACCATTAACAGTAAAATTTTTAAGGGCAGGAGTCATTTTCTATTATTCTGAATTCCTAATGCTAACATATTAGTTGGCATAGATTCACATTCTGTAAATATTTAAGGGTGTGAATGAGTGAATGAATGAATGGTCTACAAAATAACGCAGTATTGGATTTACAGTGTCTTCTATTTTTGACCCCTGACTTTGAAAAATATTGATTTGATATAAATAGGTTTAGTTCCGATCATATTTAATTCTTGACTATAGTGTTATTCAATTAATTCAATACTATGTCTTCCTGTAACTTTCTTGCGTGACCTATTTTTTTTGTTGTTCTTATGATTTTATATTCACCATATAAATGGGAAAAATATTGACTTAAATAAAATGACTCAGATAAAATCTTAGTAATTTAAAACCTAACTCTTCCCTTCTGGACCACTCACCTTATGTGACCTGAAGAACAAACAAAATAGAAAGGGACATCACATTATTTTTCCCCAATATGCCTCACTGGCATTGAGAGGTTTTGAATTATTTATGGTATTTACTCAGAAGGAAAAAAACAGAGGATTTCAGTTCTTATAATGAGAACAAAGTGCAAAGATCAAATAAAGTCAAAGAAAAAAAATCCAATAAATAATAAAAGAGTCATGTAAATTAGCATTTGTTTTTGAAATGCCTTGTATTGTAAAGTCATAGATCATGTTTGTGGAAGCTTTAGGAATGAATAAAAATCCTCTCAGTGCATATGTATTTCTTAATTTTCCTTTATGGTAGCTGTATGGACTAGTCAGTACCACAAGTGTCTGCAAACTCACTTTCTCCAAGGTGGACTTTGGAGTATAGTTCTGGAATTGAGACTCTACTCACATAAACAACATGAATAAACATGTTTAGGCAACATACCAAA